>NC_138381.1:78772414-78778875 GCF_054177405.1 Leptonychotes weddellii
CCCTAATACGTGTACCTACCTAGGGACCCACGGAGGGGAGGACCTGCGGGGTGCACAATGGCAGGAACAAGGTGACTACACAGAGGGGGTGCCCTGAGCAAAGACCAGAGGACAGCAGGATGTCCACAGGTGCGGGGGACAGGGCAGGGGTGCTGGGCACAGGAAACAGCATGAACGCAGGAAGATATGTAGAAGTTCCACCTATCTGGGGACCCATGTCCTACAGGGAGACGGAAATTTCCTTGAGGATCAGCCCTCCCTTACTCCCCGACTCCTACACTATGTGTTTTGGGCTAAACTCATCCCACCTCCAGCCCCAGAGGTAGGCACGTGACCCAGGCAAGACCAATGCTCATATTCCATTCTTTGGTCCCACAACCACTGGATCCAGAACAGACACTAGACCCAGTTCCATTCAAACCTTGGATTCTTCTAGACAACATTAGGGAAGAGAAGTTTCATTTTCCTGGCTTGAGAATGAAGTGACCGAAATCTCTGAATGGTTGGGGGATGCTATCTAGAAGAATACTGCACATTCTTGTATAGAGTAAACACAAGACAGAGGAGATCACAACTAAGGGACAGAGAGAAACCAAATCCTGATGAGCTTCTCATCCAATCCGGCTTGAAGTCATCTTGGACACCTTTAGTTACTTGAGCCAATACATTTTCTTTAGGGGCTTAAGAAGGGAGATTTGGGTTTCTGTGACTTGCAAACAAAGAAATAAAATGCCCCAAAAATAACTAATGGGAGAATTCAAGTCATCATACCTGCCCGATCCGACTAGCTGCCACATCTGTCCAAACCCCATCCACCCGAATGATGGTATCCTTAGCTCGATGGCTGCAGTTCGATCCTGTCTCCCTAGAGAATTGATTCCAAGAAGTACGTTCCCTTCTATTACACTCTGGGAGGTTCGAACTTGAGGAAAATGTAGTCACAGAGCCCTTCTGTAGCTGCTGACCGTTTACCCTGGAAATGCAGCCGATCTCTCTAAGCTGATGATTTTCTCCAGGGGTGACACAGGGCTCTACGTAGTGGCCACCCATCGCTCAGAAGATGCTCTGCCTTCAACACTGGCAGACCAAATTTGAAAGCGCGATGCTTCCTTTGGGGATGGGAAGGCTTTAGCATGTTAATGTCCTTTCATTAGCCCTTTGGCCTCCCATTATTGCAAGTCTGGCAGATTCTGGAGCTGAGAAACTGAATCATTGCAGGGATAAGGTAGTGGGCACCACCCCTGAGGTCAGCATGGTTCTACCTTCATGCCCCTCCAAGGGCACAGAGTTCCTCCCCTGTTGAAGACCCATGCGGGGCTTCTGGGGTTCTGGGGACCTCAATTAATTGACCAACAACATAATTATTAATCAAATTAAGACCATGAGTCCACAGTATGAGCTGACTAGCAAGACAGGCAAAGAGGACAACGTACAGTCATCACTCTAAAATCCTATTTTCAGTCCTGTGAAGACTTTCAGAGACTCTTTACAAAAAGAGCAGAATGTATCTTCCTGGAGGTGTGGTGTTTTAAAAAATTGGAAAAGTGCACAACTAGCTGATTTCTCTGATGGGTAAAGTGTAGGAATAGCCTTTTACTACTAGCTTGTAAGAATCCCCCCTAACTGGGGTCCCTGGGTGGTTCAGTTGGTTAAGCGTCTAACTCTTGGTTTCGGCTCAGGTCGTGATCTCAGGGTCATGGGATCGAGCCCCACTTTGGGCTCCACACTCAGGAGAGTCTGCTTGACATTCTCTCTCTCCCTCTACCCCTCCCCCCATGTTCTCTGTCTCTCTCTCTTTCTCAAATAAATACATAAATCTTAAAAAAAAAAAAAAAAAAGAATCCCCCCTAACTATGTCCTGGGCCTCTACACAGGATAGAGATTCAGTAACACCCAATGGTTAAGCTCATAGGTTCTGATGCCAGCCGGTCACATAGCAAGTCAGGTCCCTGCAGTTACCAGCCGGATGACCTCAGGGAGACATTTAACCCCTCTGTGCCTCCATTCCCTTGTCTAGAGAGTGTGACTGGTAGTATTACCCACTTTGAGGGCTTGTGAGCATTGCATGGGTCAACTCTTGGGATGTGCTTATTGCAAGAGTACCTGTCACATAATAAACACCCCGTAAATGTTAGCTATGAATATGCATGAAGTCCCATGTAAGCTCCTCCTCGGGAAGCGACTTCCACCCCATCTTGGCATGTTCCACAGCTCTGCACGTTTCCCTCCGCACTGTATGCCCACAGTGAGCACTCCTAGAATAACAGCATTCTGCATGAAAGAAAGAAGACTTCCATCCGGGATCTAAGGACTCAGGTCCAAGGCTCCCCCAAGGTCCATCCCTTTGATCCAGGCCCTTCACCTCTCTTTGAGGATTTCACTAGAGATAGTCCAATAAACTGGGTGGTGCTCTAAGCGGCTTACGTCATCTCTGAATCACTGTATCATTCATTCATTCAAATGTTCAACAAATACTCCTTGAGGACCACACATGTACCCCCAGGCACGGTACTGGCTGATAGGACACATTGTTGGTCAGGGAGGGAACCTGGACTCTGTGGGTCCGTCCGTCAGCTAGAGGTTCCACCGCGTAGCTATAAAGATGGAGATGTGCACTCGGTATAGCTAGAGTCGTTAACAGTCACGGACATGACGGAGGTCAAGCACTGTATGACCCATTTATAGACATTATCTTATTTTACCTTCCCCCCAGATTCCTCATTGGGATTGTTACATACACCATTCTAACCATGTAATGATAATCCAAGTATTTATGCTCAGAATAAGTGCAGATTTCCACCCGACAATGCATCCATCACAAGACACAAAAGAGACAAGACTAAAATAGAGAGGGGGGAAATTTAACTTCTTTTCAGCTTCTCCCAATCTTACTGATCTGTGATTCCTCTCAACACCATCTGTAAATCCAGACCTGACCATATATTGCCATGGGAAATTTGCCCATGGCCTGAATGCAAGAAATTAAGGAGAAAAGAAAAATAAAATAAACAAACCAACCGGGTTCTTTTGGACTTCTAAAAGCCAAGGTGCTCTTTAAAGGAGTTTCAACTATGATTATTGGTAGTTCTGCCTTCTATTCTGGTGCTGGAACAAATCTCTGCAGAAGGTCCTTTTCCACTGTGCTAGTACCATCCCATTTTACAGATAAGGACCCTGAGTTCAGGGAGGTTAAGTGATTTATCCAAGGTCAAATAGAGACAGAGGCGGAGTCAGGATTTGAGTCGATGTTGACCTTCTGAAATCTTAACCAAAGGGATTCACTACCTCTGCGTTCTCTTTCTTTATAGTGAGCTGGAGGGGATCCCTTTTAATTTCCACTCTGGGGATTTAAATAGCACAGATCTTCTCTATCTCCTGAGCGATGGCCCCTGAAGGCTTACAGAGAGCTGTCCTGTCTCCCCCTCTTCATCTCACCCCTAGGCCTTTTCTTCTCATCAGCAGGCTACACGCTCACGTGTCCTCCAACCATCTCTCTGTGACTGACGTCAAGGGCCCTCTGCCCCCCCGGACAGTGTTTCTCCCATGCCTAGAAAGACATAGAATTCTCGGTCAGGGTGGCTGAGGGAGAGCCAGCATGTGTGGCTGATTTTTAACAGAAACCAGGGTACAAGACATGCCTCACTTTCCTCTGAAATCTACTATCAGAAAACCATCAGCAGGAGTGCGACGAGAAGTGACAAATGTCCCACAAGGCTCCGTGGGGGAGCGAGAGGGAGTGGTGGGGAGTGCGGTGCTTGACCCATCAGCCCCAGATGCTGCCCACAGGCAGGATGACCCAAGTTGGCCTAAACATGCAGTTTTTCAAGAGGAGCTAGGAATCCAGATTACAAGGTAAAATTGATGATTTTTACATGGTGGCCGCTGATTCGATTTTTAAAATGCAGAATACACGCACATCCCCCTCTGGGTTAGATCTGGCCTGCGGTCTGCATGTGTGTGACCTCTGTTCTGGGATCATGCACTGATTAATGCCAGTGAAGATCACCTCAGACTTCCGGCAGCCTCTTCAAACAGTTGACCCATTGGATCTCACCACTCACAAAAATGTCTAAGCTTTTTCACATAGATGTTGCTATTAAGCTGTGTCTCCCAAAATCTGTGCTATGGAAGACTTTTTTTTTTTAACACAAAAATAGGACTTTTCCTCATCTTGTTAGATTAGGTTTGTGTCCAGTCTCTGAAAATCACTGTATTCTTTCAGATTCTGGACTCTTAGCAATTGCCCACAATGCCCCTCCATCCCCAACTTCCTCCCAGCCCTGAGATCAAAAGTCAATTTTGTTTTCCTAGTGTCACGATTTACCTTTTCCCAAATTCACACTTTCTCCCTTCGCTAAACTTCCATGCACAGAACTTCCCCCATATGCACTCTTCCTCTGCAGAATTTCGAGGAGATCCTGGTTATCCTCACAAGACTCCCTGGGAACTGGCCGACCTTCCCTGCATTCGCATGGGACTGAGAATACCACAGACCAGGGGCTTCTCCACCTGGTGCTGATGAGTGTCTACTGTTGGAGAGGCCCCCGGAATCTCCCACGTTGGCAGAAGAAGCTCACAACTCTGTGGATGGGGCCAGTCCTCTAGGAGCTGTGGCGAAATGCACCACGGCGAGGATAGTCATGATAGTGATGAAAACCGCACTACAGCTAATTCACTAAACCCTCTGGGTCTACACGGGCGCAAAGATTTGGAGCAGAACCTGGCATGGCCCAGAAAAGTGATCAAGCAGCTGGGTTTGGTGACCAGCAGACTCCGGATATTCCTCTGAAGGTCAGACTATAATTTTCTGGACAGAAAGCCCCGCCTTCATTCAAGGACAGGAGTGACCATGAAGCACATATCTACTGCTTTCCAAAACGGTTTGTCGGGGACGCCTGGGTGGCTCAGTCGTTAAGCGTCTGCCTTCGGCTCAGGTCATGATCCCGGGGTCCTGGGATCGAGCCCCGCGTCGGGCTCCCTGCTCCACGGGGAGCCTGCTTCTCCCTCTGCCTCTGCTACTCCCCCTGCTTGTGCTCATTCTCTAACAAATAAATAAATAATATTTTTTAAAAAAGTGGTTTGCCATCAAGCCGGGGTGGAGGATATGTTCAGTAGGTTTTGTGGATACAGTGCGGGAATGGAGTCCAGCCCTTCAAGGGCCTGACCTTGCCTCTGAGAGCAGAGTCCCCCCAGGCAGGAGAGTGGGGACCCCACCCCGGGGGGCTCTCGGGAGGGGGTACAGGTTTGGGGGGGCTGCACGAGTGAAGATCCCTGGTGGCCTGAGCACACAGATGCAGCCTCTCTAAACACTGCTGTTCTTGTCACCCTTCTGGGACAGTGAGGTGGGGGCGATCTATGATGTGCATTGTCAAAGGCAACAGAGGGAAATGAATCATCAGCCCTTTTGTTGTTGTTCTTGACGGTCAGCAATGACGTGGTGCAGATTTTTCTAAACTCTGAGTATTCAAGGCCTCGGGTTGGCTGCGTCACACCTGCCAGAGGACCAGGCCTGCTGGCAGCCCCGGACTTTCAAGCAACATCATCTTCTGTCTCGAGGGAGAATTAACCATCCGAGACCAGGCATGGGCTGTGCCAGATCTGGGTTTCCCCTAAGGATTCTTCTTATTTTTTAAATATGCCTCATAGAAATCTCGGCACTTCTCTACCAAAAGCATCTCTGGCTCAAGGCACGGTCTCCTCCAAAGCCTCCAGGAAAGGCTAGAGTACAACATCTCCAAACAGCCCCTCCCAGACCATCAGCAACGCCCCCCTCCGGAACACCCTGCGGGCTTTCTGTCGGAAACGGAGTTCTTAAGCCTGAGACCAAGTCTCCTTTAACCTCTAAGCCGGAGGCCATGGAATGTCAGGACAGAGCGTTTTTTTCTAAAATGAATGAATGGATGGGCCCCGAGGGCTCCCTTAGCTACTTGAGGGAGAAAGGACAGTTCAGAAGCTTCAAGGCCTTTCTCCATGAGGTGTCTGCTGCAAATGGCCAAGCAGTGTGCCAAGAAAACACAGGCAGAAACTCTAAATTAGGTGGTTCACAAAGATCCCTGCAAAGAACATGAAATAAACCAGGGGCTGGTTCCTGGCCGAATGTGACGTCATAAATCCAGCTCATCAGAATGAAGAAACCAACAGAAATGCCCCATGGCCAGACTTCCCAAACTGTGAGCTGGATCCCACTGGTATGACTCCCGGTAGGTGGCCCATCGATAAACACATTGTCAGTAGTCATTGAATGCAAAGCAGATTAAAAAAACAAAAGTCCATCAAGTTCATGATTTTCTTGTCATGTAGTGAGGCTAAAATGGATTTCCAAGTTTAAAAAGCACATCATTTAAGGAAAGTATGGTAGAAAATAATATGTCACCTGGGGAGCGGGCAAAAGTAGCAAAGATGGTTATTTGGAGAGAGTCAGAAAATTATTTCTGCTTAAGACACCAGGGTTCCCCACTCCA
>NC_138381.1:78778975-78792385 GCF_054177405.1 Leptonychotes weddellii
GAGACAGGCTTCCCGGTGAGGACGGCCGTGTTCAGCACCTCCGTATCCTGCACAGGAGAACAGAGGGCGCAGGTCACACACAAGAAAGCCCGCCAGCAGGCAGGGGTCACTGGCCTGACTAGTTACACTTTAGCTCACGTCCTGCCACTAAAACTCCCATCTGCATGGACCAACTCCCCAGGCCTCGCAACACAAAAATTCTGGAGTCAGAAGCATTCCATCCCAGACTGAGCTCAGGAAGCCTGACCGCTAGACCTCCTTCTCCACCGCCAGGGGCAGGGGCAGGGCAGGGTCACATCCCCCCAGGTACCCTCCCATCACCACCCACACCCCAGCCTGCAGAGGGGCTCACACACCTCACGGGGTGCCTTCCAACATTCACCAGATCTCCCCTCAAGGTCACTTGGTAAGTGACTGCCTATGCTCAGAGCTTATTAACACAATGAACATGGCCCTCAGTGTTGTTTCAAATGAAGAAGACAAATAACAGGGCGCCTGGGTGGCTCCGTCAGTTAAGTGGCCAACTCTGGATTTCAGCTCAGGTCATGATCTCAAGGTCGTGGGATCGAGCCCTGCATGGGATCGAGCCTTGCGTGGGCTCTGCACTCAGCATGGAGTCTGCTTGTCCCTCTCCCTCCACTCCCCCCACCCAACCCCTCCCCCTGCTCACTCGCTCTCTAATAAATAAATAAAATCTTAAAAAAAGAAGACAAATAACAGCACAAATAACAGAAGAGAACTAGTCCTAGAATATCAGCCTCTGTACTCCTGAGCCCACCGCCAGCACCCTTCCTCTCCCCCAAGCCTCCAAGGGCCCCCAGATCCCCTCCAAGCTCAGGGATCTGTGAGCTCTGGCTTCGTGTTCTTTTCTCACTTCCTCTGCCGATTCCTGGGGTCCTGTAGGGTCCACCTTCATGACTTATGTCCTGCCTGTCACATTCTTGCCATCTCCATGACCACCCCCCACAGAGAGACTGTCCTCACTGGGACAGCCACAATGGCCCCCAACCCATCTCCTGTGTCCACTCTCCCCACGACAGCTGAAGAGAATCTTTTTCATCTCAACAGAATTCAGATCATCTCTCCCCTAGACTGAAACTCTTTGAAAGTGTCTTCCTCTTTGTTCTTAAGATAGAGTCCACGCTCCCCACCAGCGGTGATCTGACTCTGGCCCACCCTCTGGCTCTCTTGCCCTTCCCACTGTCCCTCCCCACGGGGAGCCTCACAGACTTCTCCTACTTCTCTCTCACTGCAGTGCACGTTCAGCATGCCTCCTGCTCTTCCCCATGCAGAGCCCTCTACCACACCCACCTCTGCTCCTGCCACCCTCCCATCCCAGCCTCCGGGCCCACTTCTTCAGAGGAACAGGACTTTTCTGCCCTCCACAGTGTGAATGAGCACGACCAAGTTTGTCCTGCATGGGAATAGCCACCGATGCTCCCCTTATGTTTATCTTGTGTTTATGTTTCCATCTCTAACTATTCATCAGACTGTAAACTCCCCAAGGGTCTCAGCCACCTTTGTTCTGACCTGCCTTGCATCCACAGAACCAGGGACAGTATCTGGTGTGTGAGAAGCAGTGCAGAACAGAGGTCACAGGCACGGATTCTGGACCTGGACTGCCTGGGTTTGAAACTGGCTCAGCCTCTGTTTCAGTGGATCTGCATTCATGGAAAACCCAGCTGAAGGGTAATAACCCAACACGGGTTTAATGACGCCTCTCACATAACCAGAGTCTGGAGGATCATGGCTGCTGCCTCTGGTCCAGTGACTCTAGGAGGCCAGGGCTACTTCTCTGCAGTTCTCTTGGCCACTCCCTCAAGGAAACAAGATGGCGCCCATCACATCAGCCATATGTCCACTGTCTCACCAGGGAGAAGGTGGGATGGGGAGGGAGTGCACCTGCTGCACCTGCCCCTTTCATCAGGAAGTCCAAAGCTTGTCATGTATGGCCAGCCCACCTGCAGAAGAGGCTGGGAAAGTGGGCGTCTATAGCGGAGCTGGAGGGGATAGCGGTGTGTAAATGGCTTTTTATAGTCCATTACCAGGTCCGCCACAAGTTACTTACCTCTCCCTGTGCCTGAGTTCCCTGATCTGGAATATGGGGATAATAAAATATGTACCGTGTGGTGACCTCATGAAGGTTTAATGAAACGATCTGCTTAGAACAGAATTGGCATAAAATGAGCAACAGGAGCTCAATACATACAGGTATTGCAGTAGATGCTATGAAAGATTGGCTTCATGAATGAATTAAAGAACCACTGGGTAGGTTCACAAAGGGACTCTGCTGAAGATGCTCATACTTGTCTGAAGAGAAAGAGCCAACCAGAGAAGCCAGTGGGGAACTGAGTAATGTGGCTCAGAAGTGAGATCCTCCAAACACTCAACAGTCGGCTCCACCAGAATCAACCCAACGGATGATTACTTTGGGGATCCCCTGCCCACTTTGAGCCTGTTCTCAGCATAGGCACTAAGTGGGTCCCCGGGCAGCTTTCTCCATCAGTCCTCACTATCCCCAGACACAGAACAAGGAAGAGAAATTCCCACAACAATGGTAGGAACAGCAGGTGTTTACAGAGGGCAACGCCCACCAGCCCCTGGCCAAGCGCCTTATACTTAATTTCTCAGTTGATCTTCTCAGCAAGACTACAGATAACTAGGATAGTTACTAGTCCCATTATACAGACGACTTGTTTTTTGTTGATGATAAACTTACAAACAAAACAGCCTGTCAACAAAATACAGTTTGGGAATAAATATTCGAAAAGCATTATCAATTAAAGCTAGAAAAGATAAATAATTAACTTTTTAAAAACAAGAATTCTCTCCTCTGGATTCATTCATGCATTCATTCACTTGTTCATTCACTCACTCGTTCTTGCATCGTGACCTTGATAAAGGGAATTTTCAACTTTCTGTGTGTGGGGGCCCTGCCCTGCTCCTGCGCTCCCGGGGAAGTCGTACTTTTAACACTTACCAAGGTCAAGATGACTTCCTGAAACCTCAAAGCAGGGGCTGTCTTTCCGCCCCAAGCACACATTGTACATCTGCTTTGTTAAAAAAAAAAAAGGAGCATTCCAGATATAAAGAAAGAAAAATTTAAAAACCTCCCTGGCTCCAGTAAGATTAACGTCCTACAGCCTTGCACATATTCAAAACATAAGATAAAGTCTGTAACTTTCTGGAATGTCCTTTGCCTTGATTTGTAGCTCTTTACATAAAAACCATCTATCAGGCACCTGGGTGGCTCAGTCGTTAAGCGCCTGCCTTCGGCTCAGGTCATGATCTCAGGGTCCTGGGATCGAGCCCTGCATCGGGCTCCCTGCTTCGCGGGGAGCCTGCTTCTCCCTCTCCCACTCCCCCTGCTTGTGTTCTCTCTCTCGCTGTGTCTCTCTCTGTCAAATAAATAAGTAAAATCTTAAAAAAAAAAAAAAAAACCCGTCTATCACCCTGCACCAAATGTTCCTTGACCACTCTCTTTGGGGGAAGATTGTATATCCCAGGCAGCTGCCCTGACGCAGGCTTAACTAAAACTCCTTTCCTTTCTCTTTAAAATTTAAAATAAAGGTTTGTTCCTTTTGCACCGACCACCTGAGTGCACTTTTGGAGAAAGACCCAGTAGTATATAAGATGCAGGCCATGTGCCCAAGCATCCATCCTTCCCAGGGAGGGGACATATACATACAGCGTGAAGGTGTGCAGCATGAAGAAAACTAATTGTGGGAATCGATATCTGAACTTACCAAAGGCAAGATATCCATGTGGATGTAGGAATATTCACATTGTCTACAGAGAACAAGATGCCACCTTGCTTCTACAATAAAAAGGCCAAATTCAACTTGTTGTTTGCAGACTCAGGAGCCTCCAGGGGGAATCTGAAAGCGGCTCCTCCCGGAGGGCAGGGAGAGATGGAGGAGGGAGGCAGAACCCTCCAGATGGGCAGGCAGCAGGTTTCACAAGCAGGGGAACTTCATTCCAGGCTGGTCTTGGGCGGGAGGCTCTCAGCCTGCCCACCAGCATCTTGGGGTTCATGGGGAGGCCTCAGCAGGTCTCTGCACCATCTACACAGTCTCAGAGCCACATGCTCCTCAAGGCTGCGGCCTGGAAACCGGTTCCCACTGTGGGAAAGGTAGGCAGAGCCCCATCCCAAGGGCGGGAGCGTGAGGGGCCTCTCGAGGGCCTGCCGCGGGTCAGCCAGGGTCATGTCCTCTCCGTGACCTCCTCCACCTCAACCCCATCATTCAATTGTGAGCATTGCTTGTATGTTTCCTGCGTACCCCAGAGAACTGTTAGATTTCCCTGCCCAGCATTGATCTCCCTGCAGTATTATGCCCACCCTGCATCTCTCCTCCTCCTTCTAATAGCAGCCTGATGGTTTTCATCTGGGGGCCACCGACTTCTACTACAGGTTTCATGCAATGGCGGGGGAGGTGCTGATGCTTTCTGCCCAGGTGGGCTCCTGATCCAAACCTGGCCAGTTCACTCTCTGGAGTAACTGTTTGAGGTGAAACTCAAGAACAACAGAGTCAGATTCCTGGTTCCAGCCATACCTGAAGCCTGTCATCCCTGGAAATTTTAGCTGTCTACTTAGTGTGAGTTGGCTTTTGATTTTTGCATGTTTTGTTTTGTTCTGTTTTGACACTTGCAGCTGCAAGCATTCTTACTAATAAAGAATGAGCCCAGGCCCCCTCCAGCACCAGAGGAACAGGGTACACTAAATACTGGTCTCCAGTCACTAGATGCTTACTGCCTTCCAAGAGCACCCGCAGTGATTTTCCCAGATACAGTTTCAAAGAGAAGTGATACTTCACAAGCAAAAAAAAAAAATCACAACGGATCGAGGCTTATGCTTTTCTTACAAATTTCTTTGCAACCGTGTTCACCTATTTGTACTTTCTCATGAGTGACTCATATGTTTACACCCATTTTTTCCAAATGTCCACAAACAGCCTCTCCAGAATCCCAAAGGGAATCCTGCCTACCTTTGGCATGGTAATAAAGCTCTTTTCCCATTTAAGTATTTCACTTAAATCATCCCGTAATGCCAGAGACTTCAAACAATTCACCATCCATCAAAAGACAAGTCTGACTCTGTTCTTATTTGTGTGAGCTCTTAGTTTTATGCCTTGAAAGCATATTTATGTTCCTTTATGAGGATCAATTTCCATTAAGATTACATGACACTCTGAATGGAAGGACAATATACGTCTTGCCACCACACGCACTGGAGGTGAGCGCGCAGGAAGGTGCATCAGACTTCGGTGTCAGCGGTGAGTCGTGTCCCGCCGTGCAAGACGTGGGAAGTGGACGATATGAGTTAAGGAGAAGGCTAAGGAGAAGGCACCTGCCGGTAGCAGGAACTCTGAGTAGCTCTAGTATAGGAGACTCTGAACAACTTGTCTGACCAGCTGACATTTTTCCAGAGGGGGAAATAATATCGGCCCCCTGGTCACAGTAGGAATGTATAGATGCTCAGATCTTAGGGATATGACAACCCCTCCATCTCTCTTTGTGCTGTTCAGATGGTCACATTTTCTTAAACGACACTATGGACACTGTTGATGTCTCGTCCAAGGAGACAGTTGAGTCCAAGACGGAGCTCAGAGCTGGAAAGAACTACCAGAATTGTTGGCTCCTGACACCTGCCTTCAGAGAGGGGAGGGAGCCATACTCCTTCTTCTGTGTGTGGAAATCGACGCCCCAGTGGGTTCACTGAACGACCCGCAGCCAACACAAAAGTCAAGAAGAGCACAAGCATCCCGGGCTTCTGTGTCCCCGAGCCGTGTACCGCATCGCTCACTCAAGAGGAAAAAACCTACAGCTCTGACGTAAGTGAGCATCTGGTATTTGCCAGGAGTCCTTACAATGAGATCCCATCCCATATAATCTCCACTAACAGATGTACGGTGTTGGTTCTACTTCCGTCTTCATTTCACCCACAACTCAGGACTGGTTGGAAGCTCCAAATGGTAAAGAAAATGGACAGACTGCCCAGCACCTCAGCTTCTGGGAACTCACTTGGGGAAAAAATGTCAGACAGGAAGCCTGTTAAGGTTGTTCCCTGGAGCGCTGGTTCCAACAGGAAAATGTTAGGAACACCTTCTGAATGTCCATGAGTGAGGGAACTGCCTGGTGACCTGGGGCCTGACGGTGATGGTGACTGCCAGGGGGAGGCCGGTGCTGAGCGCGGCCCCAGCTGGTCCATGTTGGACGGGGCAGGTGAGCAAGAACGAGCCTCTGCTGTCCCAACTGCTAAACGTTGGGGATCCCAAGTAACATTTGCACACACGACTCTGGCTCTGTAATCCCAGCCTAAAGGCGAAAACGAAAACAAAATCTGGAACAAATATTAAAGACCGTTAGTAGGGTTTTGTCGCAGACAGCAATTAGCAATTCCCAAACTGTTTTCGTGTGCTCCAGGGTCGAAGGAGGCGGTGCGCGCAGAGCTCTGGATGAGAGCGGGGGTTTCTCACCGATGGAGAAGTGGGTGCCGAGTGGACCGGGCAGCTGGGAGCTCGCCCTCCCCAGCCCCCAGTGTGGGGCCAGAGCTGGACGGAGAGGGACAGACAGACAGCGAGACACGGACAGACAGAAGGTAAAGAAAACACACTCTCTCTTTGTTTGCATTTTTCAATTTTATTTTTAACAGCTTTACTGAGGTGTAATTGTTACCCATGTGTTTGGACAAAGTCAGCCGGACAGCCAGACAAAGATGCCCATGGAGGCGGCCGGAAAGACAGGACAGTGGAGCTTGGGGTGGGGGGCATAGAAAAATGGAGGGAAGACAGTCAGGGAGACAAGAGAAAGAAAGTCAGAGAGAGAGTATAACGAGGGCAAGTTTGGGTCTGTGCCCCTGCCTTCTGATGTCCTTTGCTCCTTCCGACTCCGCGGGGTCCGTGGGCATCCCCCCCCCAGCCTGACAGCAAGGAGAGTATGCCCTCCGACTCCTCGCTTGCACCTCACTGTTACCATGCGGGCAAAGCTCTGCTTAATTACAACGCTTACTCTGTTGTGTGAAATAAATCTCCTTATACATCTTGGGCTAAATTCAAAATTTAATCAAGCTTCAGAACCAGCAAGCGAATGACAGCTCCTCGGTGAAAACCCAAACCTGATCAGATGCACCATTGAGAGAAATCCTCCCCGAGGAAAGACTCTAGTCCACAATGATGATGGTATTTAAATATGAATAAACCCTTCTGTGCGTTTTCCCAGGGACTGGCTGGAGCTTCGGGGCCAGACCCAGAGCGGCAGACAGAAAGACCCACAGAGGTAGCAAGAAAGACAGAACAAAGAAACGGACAGAGAGGTCTCACACCTCCCGAGTCAGGGGCTCTCTGCTCTGAACAAGGTGGACAGCCTCGCTGGTGGCTCCATGGCGGGAACACGGTGTCGTCGGGGCTCGCTGGCCGCAGGGCTCCGGGACCGTCCAGCCGAGGCTGAGTGAGCCCCGGCCCGTGGCTGTGACATGTCAAAGCCAGGATGCAGGGGAGAGCGTCCCTCAGAGTGCGCAGCACGGGTCAGGGACCGTCTACACGGTCGCACCCACCGGGGTGTCCTGGCGGCCACACACACCGTGAGGAACAGGTGCTGGAGGCCCCTGGAAGGGCAACAGCAAGGAACAGAGGGAGCGGCGGACTGCTTCTGACGTGCAGGCTCTGTTCTCACTTTGCACAGCTTATGGGACGCCCACAGCACATTAGGAGGAGAAGCTCTTCGATACCCCACGTTACAGACGGAGATAGGAAGACAGGCAGCTTGCCCAAGGTCAAGTCATGAGATGCTGGACCTGGTTCTCAAACCCAGGAGACCACGCTCCTAAACACTACACTGTTTGGCTTATCAATAAAACAATATGCTAGCGATGCCTAAAATCCAAGCGACGCTTCCCCTGTGCGGCCACTGCGCCAAGCACTTTACACAGACTATCTCAGTAATCCACAGAGAGGGGGCCCTTCTTGACTCTTGGCTTCCCGCCATTATTTTCACACATAACTCATGCTAGCTTTTGTACACTCACAGCCATTTCAAAATTATTTATTCAGTTACTTGTTTACGATCTGCCCTACCCATTAAAACCAATCCTCAGCTTTCCGCTTTCCCAGGAAGCTAATCTCACCAGGGATTCCCTGCTCCCAGATTTTCCCTGCGCCCCATCAGTAGGAAACCTGACAAAATATATGACATGGCTGTATTCACATAGAGCACCGTGGGTGGGCACAAGACCGTGTGGTCACTGAGGGAAAGGGACCGCACAAAAGGAACCCTACAGTTATCACAGCTGAGTGTCTGTAGGCAGTTTCCAGGCAGCAGCTCGGGGAGGAAGAAACCACACAGGACCCAGGAGTCAGGCAGAGCTGAGAGATAGAGAGTAAAGGTGAAAGCAGTTAAGGTAACTGGACCGGAAGAAAGGGGCCTGGAGAGAGATCCAAACACCTGCAGAGAGGTCCCCTTTCTTCTCTGGTTGTGTGCTGTCTGTGAGTGCCTGGGCTGAAGTTCCCACGGCCAAGAAAAGCATCACCAAAAGCCGTAAGTTGAACTGATTCCCTGACTCACACGAGACTGGGTATAATCCAGATGGAGGGACCGTGTATTGGGTAGAGTCGTCAGATGGGTTATACCTTTGAAATAGGACAAAATTAGCCCTAGAACAGAAGCTGCTCTGCACCTGCCCTAAGGAAGCTTAAAAACAAGTCTCTGGAGATTCAAATGATCTGCAAGTCATTTAACATCACGCCGGAAAAAAGTCCAACGCTGATAAAAGAAATACAGTGGAATCCTTGTCTCAACAGTGTAGAATTCACAATGTCCAGGAGCCAATAAAAAAATCACCAGGCATGAAAAACAAAAAAAAAGCATAAAAATATGACCCATGGCCAGAAGAGAAAATCAATCAATAGAAACAGATCTGAGGATGATCGAGATCATCAAATTAGCAAACAAGGACCTTAAAATTACTATTAATATCAACTATATGCTGTAGAATATAAAGGAAAATAAAATAAAGCATGGATATGACGAGGTGAGAAATAAAAGATATAATAAAAGACTCAAACAGAAATTCAAGAGATGGAAAATACAGTATTTTAATTGAAAAATGCACCAGATGGGATTAACAGCAGATTACATACTTCAAGGGAAAATAATTTGATGACACAGCAATAGAAAAATATTCAAAGTAAATATTCCAATCTGCTGTTGAAGCTCAAAAGCAGGTTTTGTGTTAATACACAAACAAATAGGCATGGGTATCTTCCAATAAAACTTTATTTGCAAAACCAAGCAGTGGGCCAGATTTTGCCCAATGCCTTTGTTTGCTGACCCCTGCTCTCAATGATTGTCCTTCCATGCTCAACAAAACCACTTCTCCTCAAAGCTTTCCCGTCTCAATCAGTTGCAACTCCAGCCTTTCTGTTTTTCAAGATAAAAATCTTGGTGTCATCATTCTCTTATGCCCAATATGAAAGTCAAGGACAAATCTCAGATCTCCCTTCCAGACTATGACCACTCTGCACCAACTCCACCTCCAGAACTAGATCCTTGGATGAAGTCACCATCAGCTCTTGGCTCTATGGCTGCACCACTGGCTTGTGCTCTGATTCCTCATCAGGCTTTGCTCCAGGGCAGTCACAGTGAGCCCGCTGAAATGCCTGTCAGACCTGGCTCTTCTCAAAGCCCATCTCACTTATCCACAATATGTGATTCTGCATGAAGCCTTTACAAAACGGGAAGAGCCTCTAGTATGACCCACAACGTCTGATGTAATCTTTCCCCACTCTCTTACTCATTCCCTGCGTCTCCCCATTTTCCCTTATCCTCACTGGCCTTGAATGTCTAGTTAGCTCGTTAATGTTTTCCATTCACTCATTCAACACCTGTCTCCCGGGCACCGACTCTGTGTGTGGTCCTATGCTTACTCAGATGATTCTATAATGAAAGCCCCTTCCCACACACTCTGCATCAAAGACCCCGATATGTCTTTCCAGGGGAGGTTAACTTTGTTCCTTGACACCCAGTGACCAGCCCCAAATGCCGCTGTCATAGGAAAGATGGGAGAGCGGTAAACATAAAGAGGAGAGGGAAAGGGGGAAAAAGCAGAGGAACAAAGGAGTGGATGAGGCTGAAGGGATGCTCCTCAGAAGACTGTATCCATTTGGAAAGCCAAATGCCAGAACTTGGTTATCCCTGTCTCTCTTTCTGCTGCTATTTTTGGACAACTATTTCCTGAATGCCCACCAGGTGCCAAGTGGTCTCCTGGGTAGTGAGAATGCAGAAGCATAGTGACAAACATGGGCTGCTGTCTTGGACCTAACAAACATTCCTGCAAGGAGAGAGAACCTTAGCTGACAAACAAGACAGCTGTGGTGCATGCCAAGTACTATGAAAAGAACACAAAGGACAGGTGTGACGGGGCAGGTGGGGAGACCAGCGCGGCGGGCGTCACCTCATCCCAGCAAAAGATGACGTGGTTGGCTCGGGTGTTGGCGGTGTAGATGGAAGGCAGTGGTTGGATTTTGGACACATTCTGGACACATTGTGGAGGTCAGAGGCACAGGACATCCTGGATGGATGTGGTTAGAAATGTAGAAGCATGGAGAATGACTCCTAGATTAGCATTCCAAGCCGCAGGGAGGACGTCGGCATTGTCTGCAGAGATGGGGAAGATTCTGTCTGTGAATACAAAGAATGGAGCTGGAGGGACCTCCTGAACCCTGGAGTTACCAAAAGCTTAGCTTAGCGGACCCTTTACAAATTAGATTTCCAAAACCAAATGTTGCTGGAAGAGGCGATTAACAGGAATTCCACTACATTAGAGGCTTGTTCTCAGAGTTACAAATGATGCCCTTTGAACTGGAACTCACATTGGAATCACTGGGGGCCTCTGGAGCAACGCGAATAGCCTCTTTCCAAATGACTGTTGGACGGATAATTACTCGAGGGGCACTTGCTGATCTGACGCTATTGAAGGTCCATGGGCTCCCCTGGGATGGTGACGTCCAGCAGCCGCACTTCTAAAATCAGTGGTGGACACCTAATGGCGGCCATGATCATCTTCACAGGTGGCTCTTCGCATGGTCGTTCCTCATCACAGGAGAGACCTGGGACTCAGCAGAGGCGGGGTTTTTGATCAGTGCAGCCCCTATCCGGTCAGGTGTCCTAAACAAATTCTCTCTGAATCTAGAGAGCAAAAACATGACCTGGAAAACGTCACCCCCACCATGCCTCAGTTTCCCTCGGAGGTTGAGTTTGATTGGATGATCTCCAGTGTTGCCATCCAAATATCATCTGTGAACTCTCTGCTATTGACAAGCATAGGATTGAGACAGGGACACACACCCCAGTGTCAACAGGAGGCAAGAAGGCAAGTGAGTGAGTCTTAGGAAAACTTAGAAAAACCTGGGGCTTGCTGAGTTGGTTTGTTTTGTTTTTACAGAATAATTTTAATATGTGTCCTTATGGCTTTTTTTTTTTTTAATTTAAACACATCTTTTGAAAATGACATAAAAGAAGGAGAAATGAAAGAAACACCCCTCAAGGAACACCAAAAAATATCATAATAACGGACTCTTTCTTAGTCTTTCTAAAGACATACACATGTCCTTTATTATTATGTATCCCTATATGCCCGCCCTGACATCAGTATCCGTAAGCTCCTTATTTCCACATGGAATGTTAAGTTCATGTTTGCACCGTCCCCCCAGCAATGTGGAGGCAGACGAGGGACCTTTCCTTCCTGAGCATTCCTTCAAAGGCACTTAGGGCAGTCCTTTTGGAATCTGGAGAGCTGGGCTAAGGGGTTAAAAATATAAACTGTTTAATTTAGGGCCGCTCTCCTACGGCATTTGTTCTGAAAAATACGTGTTCAAGTCCATGCTTTCCCGTAGGGGACAGTGGGCGGGGTTGTAGAAGGAGAAGAAGACATAGAAACCATCAGAGAAACTCTGGCCGGAGGTCACAGCCTTCCCTGCGATATTCTGGCAGAACTTAGCTGGCCCTACCTGTGCTAAACCGTGGGTGTTTTGCAATCTCTCAGATCACACGACCCCGTCACATGTTTATAAAATTCCCCTAGTGTTACAACCGTGCTGCGGACACCACGGGTCGAGGGGCTTAAAGGCAAATTTCTCCAGGAACCGGCTTCGGACCGGGATGAGCAAAGGCCACAGAGGTAGGAGAAAAGTGAGTGATGGAGGCTGGTGACTCAGGCTCATTCCCCGCTAAAGGGGACGCCACCCGGCTCTGCTCCACTGTGCATGGGAGAGTCCCAGCGCAGGATTTCTCAATGTCCCACGTTTTCATGACAGGCCCTACATTTTAAGATGAATTTTTTTTTTCCCAATTTGTAATTGTTATCTCAAATCTTTAGAAGGAAGTAAAGCACACACGGCCAACCCACACCATTTCCCATCCTGTTTCTTGCTGCCCACAGCTCCTAGTGCTGATTTCTCCCACCTCTGTGAGTTCCCCTGCAGGGAGGGTAGGACTGCATGAATGTCACCCAGCCAAGGTGACATTTTCCAGGGTCAAAGGTAGTCCTGGGAAAAGGAGCGAGGTGGCAGATCCCCCACAAGGCCCACGGCGCCCCCTCCCTGGCTCTTCTCTAAAGGCCCGGCTCCTTCCCTCAGGAAAGAACCAGCAGCTTCTCCAGCTGGGTCTCGAAAAAGAAATGAAGGCATGACTACTCCACCCCAGGATGTCAGTGGTTTTGCTTGGTCTCTAATTGTGGGACAGGATATTTCTTCCTCCACTAAAGAAATGTCCCCCCAAAGCAGGAGAATTCTGTCCCTGGGTGGAAGCCCCTATTGCCATCACCGATGCCTAGAACTGAGGCTCCCTCATCCGTCCTGGCTCCCACCCTGGAGACTGGCACGCGGGCCTTCCGTCAGGTGTGTGGAAAGAATGATGGGCCACCTGTCCCTGAGATCTAACGGCCTTCCACAGCCCACCAAGCATTTCGGGACTTCCAGTCCAACACAGAGGCTGACCACTTGGTTTATCTCACTTCTCCCCCCTCCCTGGGGACCTCATTAAAATGAGACTAAAGGAATAAAAAAGTGGAAAGCCTTCAACAAAAAGGGGCCTTTGGTGATCAAAGATCAGACCAGTCCTTTCTGGAACCGTGGTGGGGACTGATGAAGTAAGCGGGGTGCTTCACGGAGGATGTGAAGAATGGACGAATGTCAAAGTGAGACATCAGGTTCTGTAATGGAACACAAATGTGATGAAATTCAAAAGCGTAAAAATATATGTAAAACTAATAAATATCTAAGCAGAGGAAGTGGGAAGAAGTCCAAGGGTGCTGTTCACTCATCTGTCAGAGAAGAGGGTCTGCCTTCAGTGACAGAATATTCTGTATCTGTGCGAACAAAGTCACCACCGGCCACACACAGCTGCTGGGCACTTGAA
>NC_138381.1:78792885-78806427 GCF_054177405.1 Leptonychotes weddellii
GCAACAGAAACACTCAGAATATTCCACTGCTTTCTTTCCCTGACTGACAGCCACCGGTTTCTTTCATGAACTTGTTTAGCTGGATCTGTGCTTCCGTTTCATCTTCAGAAATTATCCATCAGTCAAGGTTTTCCTGAGTAGACACGGGTCAACTGAACTAAACATCTTAATGGGTTTTCTCTTCGCTTTCTCTACCCACCTGCATTCTGACATTAATCCTTCTGCTTCCTCCATTTTCACTGTGCGCCAGGACATGGCGTAACCTCAAAACGCTTCGGCTTGGCCGAAGGTCTTCTCGGGAGTCCATGTGCTGGATTATTGGCTGTGGGTGGTTGTATGGGATGGCTGCAAAGATGGTTATCGCTGGTCATTTGCACAGTGCATTGACCGGGTGGCCTGGGGCCGAGGAGGGAATCGAAGGAGCAGGTGTGTAAGTTTGTAGATGAAAAAATCCTCATGACAGTGAATTGCTAAACTACAGTGCCCCACCTACAGGCTGTCCTCTGTGCTCTACTCAGCACTTCTCCCTGAGTGCTGTCTGGGTGTTCTCGATTCTTCTGGCGAGGCCCTGTGTGTGTGTGTATCATGCACACTGCGTTTCTGTCCCATTAAGGGGCACTCTTGCAAGGATGCTGAATTGCATATGCTTTTAACTCCCTGCTGCTGGAGCTGGTGAGGCTGATGGTCCAGTGACAGTGTGTCCTACGGCCCCTCTCTTGTTCACGTGAAAATCAGCTCTGAAATGAAGGCCATCAGTGGGAGCTCTGGGATGAAGTGAGACCAAAGTAGACAGCCTCTCATTTTAATGTATTCAATTTTTAGTCAGCTCTTCGGTCATCTCCGAATCTCCTCCTCTGCCGAAAGGTGGCTTTTCTGGGACATCCTTCCTCCTGCTCTTAGAGTTAAGTAGCTGCTTTACGCTTCTTTTATTTTTTACATGTATGCTTTTTATTTTAAAGTAATTTTAGGCTTGTGGGAAGTTGCAAACATAGGACAAAGGATCTCATGTATGCGCCCCCCAAGGGTGGCATCTTCCGTGGCTGAAATACATCAAAACCAAGAAATTAATAGTGATACATTACAACTCCACTACAGCCCTTACTCAGTTTTTGACATTTTTTAACCCAAATTCATGTGTGTGTAGTTCTATACAATTTAATCCCATACATAGATTCATGTAACCATTAGTAAATCAGATGCAGAATTCCACCACATTATGGAAGATCTCTCTGGTAGGCACACCCACCAACCACACCCCCTTCTGCCCCTTTCCCCGCCTACCCCCATCTGTGCTCCGCCTCTGTGGCTCTGTCGTTTCAAAAATGGAATCTAAGTGGAATCTTAGAGGATGTGACCTTTTCGGGTCAGTACTTATTTTTCGGTGAGCGCTTTGTCCTTCATGCCCATCCCGGCAGTTCTGTGTATCTGGTCCTTCCTTTGTATCGCTGAGTGGTATTCCACCATATGACTGTACCAACGTCCATTCTCCGTAATGGTTAACGAGGCTGAACATTTTTTCCCGTGCATATCCTCCTTGGTGAAATATCTGTGTTCACCCACATTTTCTTGTAGGATTTACTGTTGTTGTTGTTGTTGTTTTCTGTTGAATTTGTGAGTTCTTTATCTATAAGGTCTCTTGACCCAGGATGCTCCTCTCGGCCGATTTCTTTCTTTTTTTTTTTTGGTCTTTTTTTGCCATAAATACCAACTTTTAGAGAGGCTTCTCCTGGTCACCTTGCCTCAGTTAGTTCCCTCTTTTCTATTCTCACTCACTTTTTTGGGTTTGGTTTTGGTTTGGTTTTCTGTTTAGTTTCTTCAGCATCACCACAGTATCCATTTGAAATACCGTTGGGTTCATTTGTTCATTTTATGCTTAGATTTGTGATTTTTTGGCCTTTCGCATCCTATTGACATTTTTTCCTGCATCGGCAAGTGAAGACTATTCAAGAAGATGTGGAAGTGTCACTCCTCACCGCACGCGCCCCGCCCTCAGCCCCACCTGCTACAGGGAAACCGCATCCATATCAGCTGTCTTATCCTTCAGGGTATTATTTTTTTTTATAAAGATAAGCAAATGAATGCATGTTTTTATACTTTCCCTTCTCTCTGACACAAAAGGTGGTATGTTTACTTAGCAATGTCTTCTGGAAACCAGAGTTCCTAGAAATTCTCCTCATTCCTGTTCCCAGCGGGGAGGGGTCCCAGTGTGCGATGCCTGGCGGCAGGCAGTTTGTACAAACACTCTCCTGAGCTTGGACAGCATGGTCGCTGCCCCCAATACGTCCCGGGGGCCCTCACCTCTTGCTATTTATGCCCTTCGACAGTCCCCTCCCATGCTGTACCGGGGTCGGTCTGTGTGATCAGTAGCAGAAGGCAAAAATCAGGTGATAAAAAAACACGCCTGCCATCTTGGGTCTTCTCGTCCTTGCCTGCCGTCTCTGGGATCACTTGCTCTGTGGAAAGCCAGCCACCATGTTGTAAGGACACAGAGGTCTTACAGGAACCTGTGTGGTAAAGAGCTGAGTCCCTGGAAAACAGACAGCAATGACCAACAAGTGAGTTTGAAGTGGACCCTCCACCCCTGGTCAAGCTTGAGATGACTGCATCTCCATCTGACAGCTTAACCACGTCATGAGAGACCCTGAACCAGAACCATCCAGCTAAGCCATCATGGGGACATGCTTGACCCACAGGAGCTGTGAGACAATAACTATGTGTTGCTTTAAGTGACTAAGGGTGGTTACTTGTTACACAGCAGTAGAGGTTTAAGGCAGATGTGTATAGATTCCAATAATTTGCAAGGGTGCTGGGGAGCACTGTGCATTTGTATTATTCATATTGTTTCAAACATTTTACCCATGATCTAGACCCAAAGAGGACGTATGGAATGTAACATATCAAGTACATGTACACACAGGTTTAAAAAACATTCCAAATAATTTGGGATCTCGGTCCTTGTTGTTGTTGTTCATGGCACAAAATCCAACGTTCATTTCATAATGGAATAGTCTCAGTGCAAACCAGGAGAAATAAAACCACATAAACTTTACAACATAAGCAGGGGCATGCATTAGGATGCACTGGTCTTCAAGGAAAATAATATAAAGTGCAGTATTCAAACAATAAAGAAAGTTATTAGTTACATAACAAGAAGATAGGAGATCATGGGACTCAAATAGGGCATAAAACAAAGGGCATGAAACAAAGACACAGAATGGGAGAAGAACAAAATAATAATAGTGGTTCTTTTTAGTCTATGCTTTCCGAGTTTTCAACAATGACCTTATATTGCTTTTTTAAGTTATTATTTTTTTAGTTTTGAGGTTATTGCAGATTGACACGCAGCTGTAGGAAATACGGCAGAGGGATCTCAAGTACCATTCACCAAGCTCCCGCCAATGGTACCATCTTGCATAAATATTGCACAATATCACAACTAGGAAGTGGACATTTATACAACCCCCTGACATTATTCAAATGTGGGTAGTTTTACATACATACATTGTGTGTCTTTGTGTATTTATTTCTACATAATTTTTTCAACTGTGCCAATGAGTCTGATCACCACCACGACAAAAGAGCAGCCCATCCTTCCAAACCTCCCCCTGACCCTCGCGGATCCCTAACTCCTGGCCACCACCAATCTGTTCTCCTTCCCTGTAATTTTGTCCCTTCAAGAATGTTATATGAAGGGGGCGCCTGGGTGGCTCAGTTGGTTAAGCGACTGCCTTTGGCTCAGGTCATGATCCTGGAGTCCCGGGATCGAGTCCCGCATCGGGCTCCCTGCTGGGCAGGGAGTCTGCTTCTCCCTCTGACCCTCCTCCCCTCATGCTCTCTGTCTCTCATTCTCTCTGTCTCAAATAAGTAAATAAAATCTTTGAAAAAAAAAAAGAATGTTATATGAAGGGAATCATATAGGATGAAATATTTTGGGATCCCATTTGGGATTTGGGATTTATTGATCTAGTTAATCTAGATCCCAAGATTTTAGATGCAAATGAAGTAATAACCTAATTTCATCTTTAAAGGAAATGGTCAAGAAGATTCATACTGAAGGAATGATATTTCCCAAAACCAGCAAACACCATAAATAGAGGAAACTTTTCTCAACTCATGAAAAGACAATTCAACAAATTTCCATAGGGGGAGAATGCTTTTCATGAACCCTTCACTGCCCCATTCAGCTCAACAGCTCAAACTGTGAATTCAGCTTTCATGAAGATTCCCAGGAAAACAAATGGAATAACGACAACCATTATTAACAAGTTATAGATACTCCTCCTGCAGTTTTGGGGGTATATTTAGCTTCAATGGTATCTGTTCAAAATGGAAGATGTGACCACCTTAGCGATAAATGTGCTTTAATTGCACATGTTTAATTATAAGTTGTCTCCATTTAAATTTAAATAACTTCACTTCTTACCTTAAGAAAGAACTGTTACCCAGAAAACAGAGAAAAATATCCACAGCAATGATATTATTCAGCTCCCTGAAATTCTCTTAAAGCAGAGAATCCAGGCAGGTCTTCCCGGCAGGGGTCCCAGAACTGCCACTTACCAGTCTTTCGGGGATGACATGGAGTCACAGAGGAGGTCACATCAGTGTCCCCGCCCCGGCCTCATGAAGCTCTCTGGCTCCACTGGAGTCCGCAGAGGGAGAGGACACCTCCAGTCCCTCCCGGCACCAAATAAAGGAAGTTTACAGCCACGGAGGCTCGAGAATGTTTCCCTCGCAGACCCAGACATCACAACCAGCCCCTTCTCCCCACCAGCTGGACGACGGTGGGCTCTTCTTGAAGCACGGGCTCCATCCTCCACCGCACACCTGGGTCTCCTGCCATGGACAGGGAAAAGGAAAACCAGCAGAGGCCCACTCTCTACCTTGAAGAAGGAACTCGGGGGGCATCACCCAAGGCAGACACAGCTCCCTGAAATGCTGCTCAGAGTGTGGTTCCCTACATGACCTCTCACCCTCAGCAAGAATGGTCACCTGCGGCACGAGGTGCTGATCGGTGTGAAAGAGAATCACCATCATAAGTGAAAATCTGCTTCTATCCCAGGATAAGGGAAACTGAGCATCACACCTATCATGTGGCCTTTACCTAGGGTTAGGCAAACTGTAAAATTTAAAGTCAACAATCAAGTTTAGGCGGCACATAACCCTCCACAAGACCACCCTCACTTCTGATACCAACTGGACATTCAGAGTGTTGCTCAAACCACCTTCAGATTTAATAGTTTGCTCAAAGGATTTCTGGAATTTACTGATGCTCTTGTACTCATGGTTATGGCTTTGTTACAGGGAAAGTGTGCAGATGGAAATTAAGCAAAGGAGAGATACATAGGACAGAGACTGGGAGGGTTCCACGTAAGCTCCATTGTCCTTTCCCCTGGAAGTCTTGTTGTCATGGTCATCATATTGGAATATTCTTCATTACAAAGAAATATGCTTTCACATTTATCTCAAAACTCTCTTTTGCTTCACTTTTGATACAAATGTGGATAACGAAAATATTTAGCCAATATTTACTGGTCACTTTCTCAGACACCATTGCAAGCACTTCACAGGGATGAAACAGTTTCAACCCCACAACGCCCCCATCGAGTGATGTGATAATTGCCGACACTGGCCCCCAAAGTCATGTCTGTACCTAATTCCAATAACCTGCAAATGTGACCTTCTTTGGAAATGGGGTCTTTGAAAATGTACTCAGATTAAGGATCTTGAGATAAAATCACCCTAGATTATCTGGGTGGGTCCTGCAATGGGTTGAGTGATGGCTTTTCCAAAAGATATGTCCATTTGGAACCTATATATGTGATTTTGGGAAGACTCTTTGCAGATGTAACTAAGTGAGTGATCTTGAGATGCGCTCATCCTGGGTTAGCCAGGAGGGCCCTAAATCCCATAGCAAGTGTCTTTGTCAGAAGAAGTGAAAACTCTGAGAAGAGGTCAAGTCCATGTGGAGATGCGGACAGAGACTGGAGTCATCCACAGCCAAGGAACACCAGTAGCCACCAGAAACTGGAAAAGGCAAGGAGAGATTCCCGTCAGCCAGACTGGTTCTTCGAAGGCCTGTGTCTTCCTGTGGTCTTCCCTCTTCTTTTAAAATCATCAGTCATATTGGATTAGGACCAATCCACATGCCTTCATTTTACCTTAATTACTCCTCGTAAACCCATATGTCAAAATATAGACACACTCTCTCATCCTGAAGGTTGGGACTTCAACATAAGAACTTAAGAGAAGGGAAGTCATCCCATAATGGTGTTAACTCTGCAATTGTTTAAACCCTTTGGGAGACCCAAAGAAAAGTCAAAAATGGCTTTTCTCTAACCTTTGTACTTTTTATTCCTCTTGTTACCTGGAAAATAACAGTGTGCTGTAATAAGTCACTCAGAGTCAAAGTACACCAGATCCCTCACCACTGTTTTTGTTTTTCTGCAAATGATTAAATATTACTTTCTTTCAGTTTATAGCATAATCTAAGTGACAGCCGATCCATCAGCTTATCTGCCGATGTTTAACTACAGTATTTTGCATTCATTATTCCCTACTTATATCATTCTTTTAAAAAGAGGAATAACTTAATTCTGCCTCTTGACAGCAGGGAGATTAAATGGTGAGCCATAAAGATGAGTGTTTCTCTGGAAAACAAAACACCAACTGCAGATCTATAAAACCAAGCCAGAAGTATGTCACCCCAGAATGATATAAACAAAGACAAGCTTCTGGAAAATCCTCTCATACCAGAAAGTAAAGAAACTTTCAAACCTCAAACACAACTTGCCAACTGGAACAACCGTTTTGGGGAGCAACTCGGCAACCTGGAAAGTAAGATACATATACCCAGGAATGTAGGAATTCTACTGCTATGTATAGACCCTAAACGTTTGGCATCACATTTTTTACTGCAACCCACACTATTAAATAGAATTAGCTTGGCAACTCAGAACACACACATGTGTACATGGACAGACATGTACACACACATGCACACATGCAAATCCTTGCATGCTTGTAGATGGACAGTGTTGGGGAGGACGAATATTCTCTGCCCTTCAAAGTCCTTCCAGATGGGCTAAGAATCAAATGGACATGAGACAGATGAATGGGAGAAAATCAAATTTAGTTTCATTTGTATGGGAAGCCAGACACTTGAAACTCCAGAGGCAACAGGAGGCTAAACTGAGCTAAGGAGAGGGGTAAGGCCTGGGGATACAAAAGGAAGGCAGACTATTAGCAGGAAGGCAAGAGGAGATATTTGGGAAACAAAGGTAGCATTGCAAGCAGATAAGTTTCTTGTAAAGAGGAATCTGTTAATAGCTCTCTTCCTGGTGCAGGCAGGCATTTGAGGGGGGAGCTAAAGGAGCTTTTTCTTCAATCTGCTTAGTTTTCATTGCTTTTAACGCAAAATAGTCTTTCCGCCCAAGTGGCCCATCTTGGGGCTGCCTGCTTTATCCCCTGCAACAATATTAATTTACAGTGTGGTCTCAGAACTGGACTAATTCCTTCTCATTGAGGAAGGGCAGCCCACCGACATCTGACCTGCAGGGTCATCCCGACCGAGACCACCGTAATGCATTACATCAGTGACACGGTGCTGATTGGACAGAACAAGTGAAAGATGCCTAGTCAGTGGAGGTCTTGGAAAGACGCATGTGCTCCTGAGGACCGGAAGCTTCGGGTACCTGAGCTCTTGTGGGCACAGGTGTACTGGACAGCCTCTCTGAAGTGAAAGGCAGATGATGGAAGGGGTCATTTCCGTCTCGGTCACTGGACGTCTGGGCCGAATTTTCCAGGGCTGCAACGCAGTGCAGGAGGAAAGGAGTTGCCACATAGAATCCCAGGCCAAGCACCGGATCCCTCGGGAGGTGCTGCATCCTCCCCTCCTCGTCTTCTTCCTCCTGCACCCCCGCCTGCAACGCTGGAAGGATGCTCCACCCTGCGAGTTCTCCCGGCTCCCGGAGCTCACCCCCCAAGCGGGTGGCGTGGCGGGCCGTGGGCGGCGGGCCCAGGCCGTTGGCAAAGGAAGGGGGCCAACTGGGGAGGGGGCGGTTCTGGAAAGGAAAGGGCACCCAAGGAGTGGGGTTTTGTCATGAAGTGGTGGGGGCGAGGAGCGGCTGGTCGGGTGGGCCTGGGCGGGAGGCGGGCCAGGAGCAGATCTCAGGTGGGCTGGGTGGGACGGGGGCGGGGCCGGGGAGGGGCTTAAGGTGAACAGGGGCGGGGAGCTGAGCTCAGGTGGGCCAGACGAGCCTGGGTTGGGGGCAGGACCAGGGGCGGAACTGGGGTGGGACGGGCCTGGCGGCGGAGCTCAGGTGGCTGGGTCCGCCTGGAACCCGGCCCGGGGCCCGGGGACTGAGGCGCTGGAGGTAGTCCTAGCGGAGCGCGAGCCGGGGTGGATCCGGAGCCACCTCGGGGAGGACCGGCAGGGACCGGGCGCGGACACTAGGGACGCAGGGTGCGCTCCTAGGGCGTCGCCGGGTCGAGGTGAGGCAGGAGCGGGTGGCTGTCGTTCAGGCGCTCGGGCCCGGGAAATTGCCCGGATGTTTCGAGGAGTGGGGAGCCCGACCTGGAGTTTGGCCACGGGGCGGGTGGGCTGGCGGCCCCGGGAGCGCCTGTGCGGGGCTCGTCCAGCCTCGCTGTGAGCGCTGGGGCTCTCCGAGCGAGCTTGGCTGGTCCTGAGGCTCCCAGGCGCTGCCCCAGAGTTGGGAAGGGAGCGGGATCAAGGGGAAAGTTCCGTTGATTGTCCCCTAGCTTCCTACCGCCAGGTCAAGGTGCTCTACTGCTGACCCTAAAATTGCGGTCCCTGCCCTGCCCCCAGCTCCGTCCATCTGTGAGGACAGACGATGGGGAGAATCGTCCACAACTGGGGCTCCACCTGCCCTCTCCTGGAACTGTGGTGCTGGCGACGCAGGACGAGGAAACCCAGGTTTTTACGCTCCCTTCTCCCCGACCGAGGGGTCCCAAGAACCAATCTTGGCCCACGGAGCAAGTCACCCCCACAGCGCTTGCATCTGGCCAGAAATCTGGGATCTCCCCGCGGGCACCTGAGATTGATTTCAAAGCAATTTCGGGTTGCTGGTGGAGATTGTGGGGTTCATAGGGCCTGGCGTCTGAGGGAAGCCCAGTTCTGCTGAGCACAGAAATGCACAGACTCTTGGAGTGGAGGGAATTTAATGCGCCCATAGCACAGCGCCTAGAACATTCCAGAGGAGATCGGCGGGGGCTGGTATTACCTTGCTATTTTTATTCTGCGCACGTGGTATCAGGTGGCCACATGGATTTGGCCAAGGCAGGGCTGGTGGTGGGGAGGATGGAGGGGAGGTTCAGCCTCTGGGTGCTGGGAATTGTCGGCATAGGGAGCCCTTCCTGCAGGACACAGGCTCCGGAGGAGTCTCAGGGTCCGGTCAAGTGTAAGGGGGTATGCTGCACACGCTGCGGTCGAGCGCTGGGGTCCTGGTGGCTAACCCTACTCTGCAGGTGCGCAGGGTCTACTCCTCCTGCCCCCTCGCTGGGTGCTGCAGGTTTCCCTGTCCCAGGATGGGCTGACTTCTGGAAGCCAAGAGCACATCATGAGAATCACTTCCTGGGCCGTCTGGGTGACTCAGTTGGTTAAGCCATCGAGTCTTGATTTCGGCTCAGGTCAGGATCTCAGGGTTGTGAGATCAAGCCCCTGTCTCACTCCCTACTCTTAGGCAGCATAGTAATGACCACATTTTCTAATTTCTTAGTGTCAGATAGGTAGGACCCTGTGGGTGACTTATATGTCGGGGGTTGTGGGGCCTGAAATTTCTTCGATGTGTTTTTAATGGAAGGAGGTGTGCCTTCCTATTGTCTGGTGGCTGGAACAGGGGTGTAATGGCTGGAGTCCCAGCATCTATCTTGGACCATGATGTGACCTCAGGAATGGAAGCTTCACATAGTGGAGCAACAAGAGAGCAGTATCTGGGTCTCCGATGCTAACCCTGGGCTGATAGCCTCTAGATTTCCCTGTTGTGAGGGAGAAATTAATTTCTTTCTGATTTAAGGCTCTGCACTGTGGGGTCCTTCTGTGATTCACCGCTGAACATAATCTTGTTGGATATACCCAGAAAAAAACCTTCAAATTTTATTCTAACCTAGAGGAAGTGTTTGGAGGGTTTGAAGCCAAGGAATGACATGACTTATTTCATTCTTTCTAAGGTTTGCTCTGGCTGCTAGCGGAGATTAAGCACTAAAGTTCCAAGATGAGAAGTAGGGCAGTCAGTTGAGGGCTCTATGTCTATCCAGCAGAAGACAGTGGTTGGATTAGTTGACGGCGGAAGTGCTATAGGTAATGATGGATGGTCATACTTGGGATGGATTTATGTGCTCTGTACTTTGGCTTATCAAATGTTTGGATTTTTAAAAAATTTTTGCTTTTTGGAGGAATAACTTATATGCAGTAAAGCACACCCATATTCAATGTATAGTTTGAGTCATTTAGACAAATACGCATACCTATGGAACTATCATCACAATGAAGATATAGAACATTCCAAAAAAAAAAAAAAGATCTAGAATATTTCATCACCCCCAAAATTCCTTCTTTTTCCTTCATAGTCCATACATGCAGGAACTCTGTGCCCAGGCAAACTCTAGTTTTCTTTTTGTCACTGCAAACTAGATTTGTCCTTTCTAGAACATCATATCAGTATTTTCATGCAATATGATGTGTCTGGCTTCTTTCAGTCTGCAAATGCATATGAGATTCATGCACGTTGCTATGTGACTCTAGTTTACTCCTTTCTATGGCTGAACAGTATTTTATTGATGGTGATATATATACCTCTGCTTGTTTATGCTCTACATGTTGATCGACACTGGGATTGTTTCCAGGATTTTACTCTTGTGAACAAAACTGCTACCAACATTCAGTGCAAGTCTCTTTGCTAAGAGCGGAATTGCTGGATCATGTGGTAAGTATAGGTTTAAGCTTTGAAGTAGCTACCAAGCTTTTTCTCAAGTGGTCATACTGTTTTTTTACATTCCTGCTAATGATCTTCGAGTGGTCAGCTTGGTCCTCATCTTCACCAACCCTTTGTATTATCAGTCTTTTAAATTTTATTCCTTGCTTATGGACCCCTGATTGTGTTCCCCCTGCTGATGTGCCCAGCTGAAAAGCCACATTTGCCAGGAGACGGTGGCCCCGTGGCAAGGTCTGAGATGCGAGGAGGGGTTCTTGGGCAGGACTTCTGGGGAAACCTTTAAACTGGGCATGGTCTCCTTGCTCCAAGACGGCAGCACGGGAGAAAGTGTCCCCTGGGAGAGTTGTCCCCTCCACTACACAGCATGTGAGCAGCCCCCAGCTATGGGATGGGCTTCCCACCTTCCTGTAGTTTGAGGCCCTCTATAGATGTCTCAGGTGGCTCCTGAGTTCTTGGTCTCCTCGGCTTTGTGGTTCATTTTCAGAGCATGTTTTCAATTTTTGAAGCTCTCCATGAGAGTCTGGGAATGAATTCCTTGGGGGGGAGGTAGCCAGTCTTTCCAAAAGCTTTTTTTGTAATTGGGTGTTTATGGATCCTGCATCCACAGCCCAGGGCTGAGGGGCCCAAGTTGGGCAGAGATACAGATTCCTCAGCCTGATTTCTCCAACCATGGGGATGAAGACATGAGAACGTAACGGTCCCACGTGAGCCCCGAGTCATGGCTGCTCAGAAAACGCAAAGTCTGAGTGGGAGAAGAGGAAATAAAAGTCCATGTAAATACACCACAAATTATCATCAAGCAAATAACACCTTAAACTCATTTCTGACTTGCCAACTTTCCACAGAGATAATTATATATGGATCTTATACAGTAATTTGTTGGCAGTTCCCAGAAGGAATGTGACATTTCAAATGAAATGAAGTTCAGAATTTATACAGCTCATTTGTAAACTGCTTGTTGACGTAACTCGGTTTCCAAGGGTTCCATGAATGATTTTGTCTTTGTCTTTTTCTTCCTTTCTGCTTTTTTCTTTTTAAGTAGGCTCCATGCCCAACGTGGGGCTTGAATTCATGACCCTGAGATCAAGGGTCACGTGCTCCACCAAGTGAGCCAGGCAGCCCCTCTTCCTTTCTGCTTTAGTGATAGAGAACCAAGGTCTCACCATCAACAGAGAGTTTCCTCACCACCACCACATCTTCCGGGGAGCCTTCATGTAAAAGGTGCAGAAACCTCCTTTTCCTTAGATCAGGAGTCAGAAAACTACAGGTGTGGGCCAAATCTGGCCCATCTTCTGTTTTGCAAATGACGTTTTACTGAAACACAGTCGCACTTTTCATTTCATATCTTCTATAGGGGCTTTATTGCTGGGTAGTTGTGACAGTGTCTAAGTTCTCTTGTTCTTCTTCGATCCTTAAAGGATTAGGGTTCTACGGTGGGAAGCACAAAGTAGGTGCTGGGGAGTACTTGTTTAATGAGAGAATTAGTGAGTGTGAGTGTGGGAGGTATTGACTGGCACATCAGTGGAGTTGTGACATCAAGGCTTTGTTCTTGCCAATCCTAGCAAATCTCGTCTGGGACAGTGTTCTGTCTGCCTTAGAAGATCTCTTCCAGTGAGTAAGTGACTGAGGTTGAGTGGACAAAACTAAGTAGATCGACACTGGTCAAGATATTCAAGAACCTGGGTGATTCCAAACTCAACATTCTCATTTTCAGACCCAACACTCCATCACAACCCCTGAGAAAGGGTTTCATTAGGCGACCTTGTTGGACCATGGGCTTTGGGGACCCTGCACATACCTGATGAACATCTCTTAAGCCTCAGTTGCAAAAACATGGAGAAGGCATGAGATCTGTTTATTATTCAGGATAGCGTCAGTGGCCATTAGTGGAATGCCACCCGAAAGTGGCTGAAATGAGGGGACTTAATTCTACTTCACAACAAGAATTTCAGAGGTGGATGGTTCCTTGGTTTGATAATCCAGTGGCCCAGCAGGGTCATCCAAACGTTTGTGGTTTTCCACTCCATGACACCCAGGACACTGGCTGCCCCTCACCCACATGTGTCCTCGTGATCCCAAGATAGCTACAGCTCTTCCAGATATCACAGACTCACCCTGCTCATCCAAAGGCAGGAAGAGAGAAGACTCTTCACAGGTCTGTCTCTTTACCAGGGAAAAGCACATTTCCACAAACCCTGCACTGGTCTTCCCCTCAGATCCCACTGATCCACAGTAGGTCCTGGGTTCAGAGGAGTTTGGTAAGGTGCATATTTGACGTTTTTAGGATTCATAGATGGGAGCAGGCCCTGTTGACAAGGATGAGGTGTAAGAGGATGACTGCTGGATATGTAGCCAATAGGTTTCCTCTCTCCGAAGTCATATCTGTTTGGTTCTCTGTTTTGCACGGGGGCCCTGTGTGTTTGTGCCCCCACTGGAAGACTCCCTCTGGGTTGCTGGGGGTGTTGGTCAGCTGGGCTTTATTGTTGGGTGCCGCACTGATGAAGCCCAAGCATGAAGGGGTGTTGGGTTCCTCATGCTGATGGAGACTCGCAGGGGGGCTGCTACCAGGGACGACGTCTGGATCCAGGGGCCC
>NC_138381.1:78806527-78811927 GCF_054177405.1 Leptonychotes weddellii
ATGGGGGCAGAAACAAGAGGGGCCAAGCTGTCCAGACTATCTGGATAGTCTTTCAAATCCAGATGTTGTGCCTGAGGAGTCCACATGGGATTTTCCACCTCTGCGCCCTCAGGAAATACTGTCTGGGTACATAAAAGTAATATCTGTGGATTTTGCATAGGGCATATATTTTCTTAAACTATTTGATCAAGTAGTGATGTTTTCAAACCCAAAGAACAACACAGATGGTGTTTGTCACATTTGTGAGAATACATTTTGCATTCTTTTTTAGAAGAGATTGGAAAGATTGCATGAGAAAAAAAGGCATTATGTAACCAGAGTTACGTCATTAGGAGAAGTTCTCACACGTCCCGCCTCTTTCTCCTTTCCTGCCTTTCTACCCTTTTCCTCTTTGTCTTGCTGGCAGTGCTAGAAATGCAGAAATGTTTGCTTTGGGATGACAATGTGTGCCTATCTAATACCCCTGTAAAACCCATTCCACAATATTAATAAATATTGCTTCTTTTATCCCTTTTGTCGAATTATGCTATCAAATGAGATGTTAAATGCAGGCTCATGGGATGTGTCTGATGGCTGACAAAGTGAATATATGAATATATTCCTTAAAAAAAAAAACCTGCAGAAGCTGTAATCTCTGAACTGTGACAACCTTGGGTAGAATCGTTTTAATAGAATGTAACACACAAACTGCCTGAAATACTGTGATAAGAATTTTAAAAGCTGTTAAATGCAAAAACCCAATGCACTAGGTTAGAAAGGCAGAAAAAGTCTTAATTTAAAGTGTTTTAATGAACACTCATTGTGAGGAAATGTGAGTAAATGAAGATGAAAACCACATGATTATAAAGGACAGAAGACATTAGAAAAATAAGCAAATCTGAAAGTGTTCTTTTTTTAAAGATTTTATTTATTTATTAGAGCGAGAGAGAAAGAGAGAGCATGAGCAAGGGGGAGGGGCAGATGGAGAGGGAGACGTGGACTCCCCACTGAGCAGGGAGCCCAATGGGGGACTTGATCCCAGGACCCTGGGATCTGAAAGTGTTCTAACAGCTAATGCCAAGCCAAGAGAAATGGAAGTCAGCCAACAGATTCCTTGCATGGGAGATAGATACATCCAGATAGCTTGGCAGTGGAGTTTTTCCTTAAATGAACGTTGTTGTACGTGTTTCCTGTGTACACTTGGGTATACCTAGGGATGCATGACTGGGTCTAGGTGTGTGTGCATTTCCAGCTGACCCACAGGCGCACAGGCCTGCAGTCTCAAGAGCTGCTCTAGCGGATGCACAGACCTGCAAGCGTTACAAGAGATGCTCATTATTTATGCCACCTGCTGGGGTGATTTGTTATTCAGCAGTAGCTAACTGACACACCTGCCTGGAGCTCTACTTCTCTTCAATTGTTTGACCTTTCACTATATATACAAAACGTTTTAGAGATAGTTCACATATTATCTCATCATATTCTGTGGTTTCATTGGTGTATGATTTAAGTCCATGTCACTAATGACTTGGAAGATATAAAAAGTCTCAAACTTCTAAGAATGAAAGCGATAATGACCTGGATGAAAAATACACTGGATGGCGTTAGTGGCAAAATGGATACTAGTAAATTTGAGCACATGGCGATAGCAAGTATCAAAAATAAAACAGAAAGCATGTATATGTATAAAATATTTTATATATATTTATATTTTACATACATATTTTATACACATACACTTTTTCTGTTTTATTTTGAAGATATATGTATATATATGTAAATGTTCTATATATAAACAAAGTTACACAACTCTGGAGAACTTCCTGAATATGATTACTGCCAGCACAGTCCTGCTTTCTTTGCGTGAAAGGCGTGAATAACAAGCTCACCATCAACAGCTTGTATCATTCAAACCGGGCATCCCATGGTGGTGGTGATTCTTTGTGGAGCTGTCTGCATCTTCTTGACCAAGACCCAGTGCTCCTTGTTTTTTAACTAACTAGTCAAGGTTAGGAGTAGAATTTATGTTTCAGAATTGGGTTTTTCCTCTATAAAGCTAATTGCCCCCACCATGGTGATTGAAATTTTAAACCTTGATCTCAGAAGTGTCGTGCTCCTCCTGCCTTAAAGAGAGTAAGGTAAGAATTTAGCTCTTATATATTGAGTATGGCAGAAAGTAATTGAATTAAATAAGGTGTCCATTTGATAGCTCTTCCAAACATACACTGACCCAGAATATTCAACTCACATCTTTTTTTTTCTTTTAAGATTTTATTTATTTATTTTGAGAGAGAGAGCACAAACAGGGGAGGAGAGGGAGAGGGAGAAGCTGACTCCCCACTGAGCAGGGAGCCTGCTGCAGGACTCGATCCCAGGACCCTGAGATCATGACCTGAGCTGAAGGCCGATGCTCAACCGACTGAGCCACCCAGGTGCCCCTTCAACTCACATCTTACTTGGGTAACAAGTGGGTTTTCATCAGTGGAAGAATACTCTTTTTTTTAAAGATTTTATTTATTTATTTGACAGAGAGAGACAGCGAGAGAGGGAACACAAGCAGGAGAAGTGGGAGAGGGAGAAGCAGGCTTCCCGCTGAGCAGGGAGCCCGATGTGGGGCTCGATCCCAGGACCCTGGGATCATGACCTGAGCCGAAGGCAGACGCTTAACGACTGAGCCACCCAGGCGCCCCAGAAGAATACTCTTTAAATGTATTCTTAATGTATTCATAATCTGCCAATATTCATGACACTTACAGTCTGAGTTGCTATGTTTGCTCATCGATACTACCACTGTAAGAATAGATGGGAATAGGATGTGTTTCTAACATGATGAGCATCTCAGGACTCTTGTTTCCTCTCACTTTTTAAAAGACGAGGACTCTTCCCAAATCCCTTTTACAAAGATGGCGCCGAAGGCTAAGAAGGAAGCCCCTGCCCCTCCCAAAGCCGAAGCCAAAGCAAAGGCTTTGAAGGCCAAGAAAGCGGTGCTGAAAGGCGTCCACAGTCACAAAAAAAAGAAGATCCGCACGTCACCTACATTTCGACAATCCAAGACACTGCGTCTGCGGAGGCAGCCCAAATATCCTCGAAAGAGCGCCGCCCCCGGAGAAGCAAACTTGATCACTATGCCATCATCAAGCTCCCCCTGACTACTGAGTCAGCCATGAAGAAAATAGAAGACAACAACACACTTGTGTTCATTGTGGATGTGAAGGGCAATAAGCACCAGATCAAACAGGCTGTTAAGAAGCTCTACGACATTGACGTGGCCAAGGTCAACACCTTGATTGGGCCTGATGGAGAGAAGAAGGCATATGTTCAACTGGCTCCTGACTATGATGCTTTGGATGTTGCCAACAAAATTGGAATCATCTAAACTGAGTCCAGCTAGCTAAATCTAAATACAAATTTTTTAACCAAAAAAATAAAAAATAAAAAAATAAAAGACGAGGACTCTCCTGATTGTTTATCCATAGCGCTTTCTTCCATGTGAGTATGTTTCACATTTCTAATAATCTTCTTTTTATGTAATTGGGATTATCTGGTCTTGGGAACCCATAACTGTGCACGCGTAGGATCATTAATAGGAGAAACACCCAGTTGAAATCTCAACTATTTCCTATTGGAAAGAAAAATTTTAGTCACAACCTACCTAAAATTTCTGGAGGGATATAATTAGCAGGGATAGTGAATGTAAGGCTGTTTGTCTCTTTCCCCTCTGGTCACAGATAAACACTCATAATACCCATTCATTGAAATGTCCTAATGTTAATGGGAAGTCATATTAACCAGAAAGAAAGCGAGCTCCTTCTGCCTCTGGAGATCATCTCTGCTGGGACACGACATGAGACATCAGAAAGCCTTGGACAGGGGGGAGACCAGGTTTGCTCCTACAATTTTCTTTGACTGGTCCAGCAGGGCAACTGTCTTCTAGACCCTTGGTCAGGTCACTTGCATCTTTTTTTTTTTTTAATAAAAAATTATATATATTTAAGGTGTACAACATGATCATATATATACATTATATGTATTATATATGTAGTGAAATGATTACAGTCAAGCTAATGGACACATCTCCTGATCTGGTTATCAGTTTTTTGTGTATGCTGAGACCGTCAGCAACCTACTCTCTTAGAAAACGTCCTGTATTCAATGCAGTAATACCACCTACATTCATCATGCCACACGTTAGATCTCTAGGCTTATTCATCTTTGAGGTACTGCTTGGGTAAGGAGCTAGATTTGACTTCCCTTGTGTGTGCCGTGCCTGCTTTAAATATTGGAGTCCAATGATCTTGTAGGCTCAGATACCATATTTTGTGATAGTAATGCATCTTTGAGATTTGGGCTCTTTATAATACCCTTATGCAGCGAGATCTGCACTGTTGGACCCATGCCACTTGGAACACATGCCGTGTTCCTCACAGGCTGGTATGTCGCTGTTCACTCAGTCACTGTTGAGTTAAAAAGCATCGTGCCTTTCATAATCAGGGACAATCAGGGAATACATCAGTTGTCAGTTTGCTGTGTGACCTGCAGTTCATCGGCAGTGTTGCTCGAGCACTTAAGTTCTTGTAGGAAGCAGTCAATTGCCCTGAGCACGGTCCTGGACATCAGATGATCAAATTCAGTTCCAGGCAAGACCGTGAGAGTGTTAGCTCAGTGCACCCAATTAGTGATACGTCTCAAGGGCATAGCGTAATTACTTATTTTCCTAAATAACACAGACACGCTTGGACTTAATTAGGATAGTTTCACTGGGAAATAGAATCATGGTAACTTCCAAGTTTGTGTATCTCATTGATGAGATGTGCTAAGTCTTATTGGCATTTCTGTGAGATGCCTTTATGTTTAAATCATTCTCTAAATTGTTAATGTCATCTGTGGAAGCAAAACATGTCCAGATTTTCTTCTGGAGGTGAAGTCTCTGTGTGGCGGGGAAGTCTCAGGGCTGAAGCATCCAGGTGACAAAGCTTGCCTGAGCAAACAAAAGAAACCAAGAAATAAGTATGCCCGTGTGTGTCTATAAAACATCAGCCTTCAGTTTGTTATCCACCTTTTAAACATCCATAGAGTAGGACTTTTTTCACCAGGAGTCTGAAAAGCAGAACCCACCAATAGCCAAGAGTCTTAAATTTAAGACCTAACTCTGCCCCTGGGAATCTCCATGACCTTGCCTTAGAGTTATTTCACTTTGCATTTCTCCATCGTGTTCACTTGTGAAATAAGTGGGCCATTCATTTATTGAGTAACTACTGTGTGCTGAGCACTGTGCTCATTATTAGGAAAACAGCAGCTCATGTGGGGAGGTGAGGTTTCTAATTTCCAGGACTTTATATTCTAGCAGAAAAAGCAACAGACACATAGATGAATAAATAAACGAGTAATGAAGCTAAGGACAATTTGATGATGCCAAACAAT
>NC_138381.1:78812427-78856436 GCF_054177405.1 Leptonychotes weddellii
GTCTGGTTAAGTGCTTGGCATGTTGTTGGTGCTCAATAAATACTTGCTGATTAAACAAAGCAATATTATCCCCATCTATTAGGCCCGACTGTGTTGTGGCTGTGGTTGAGCTTTACAGACTGGCCATGGGTTGGGTCAATAGTGCAGAGAATTTTTAGCTCTTCTCAGCATGTCCCCGGTTGCAGAATGAGCTGACGAGGAATTGGGATCACTACTGTAGACTGCCATCTCATGGACAAGCCAGCTTCAGCTCTCTAAAGAGAAAGTCTTTCCGATAGGCTAAGCACTCTATAGATGGAAGGAACTAGGCTACCACATGACGAGGTCTGCATGCATATTGATGCCATGTTGTGACATCAACATACTCCCCCACCTCCTTGTTCTCTACTGAGCTCAGATGAAACGAAACCCCGGTTGACACAGGCAGGAGAGATGCAGGCTTGGTGAGATGATGAACCCCCTCTCCTCCGTGTGGAGGGGGATGTTAGGGAACACCTGTAATCTTCGATTCTGATCGAGGGCTGATAAATCATCATTGAAAGTGGAAAAAGAACAGGCAAGTGATGAACTGAGGCAGTGTTTAGGAGTTTTGGAAGCCTTGGTATGCGAATCACTAATCTGTGTCCTGAAGAGGGTGATTAATCAAAATCCCAAGCAATTAAAAATAATAATACATTTCTGGATTTAATTTAATATAACTTGCTGAATTTTGCCTGACCATGGATTCCAATTTGGAAGCCTTTTGTTTTTCTTACTTCAATCCGTGAAATATCCTGTCTTCTTAAGCCTGAGTTTATTTTCTTGTAAATGAACTTATTAAAATGCAACAAAAATTAAATAAGCCTAATTAATTTAACTTTTAAAAAAGTAATATTTTTAGGGAGTAACTGAAGGGAATATTATCTAACACATTCACACTAATTTATTTCTGTTGTGTGCATCAGAAGTATTAAGTGACTAGGTTCACGTTCCCTCAGCAGATTAATACTTGTGTTCTAATGGAAAACGGAGTTAATCAGAAAACCCCCTCTAGCAGCATGGGATGAGTAGGTCACAGGAGACTGTCTTTGTAGATAATTAAAGTTCAGGTTTAGACTTTTTTTTCTAGAAATGTCTGATTGGATCATTTTTAGTTTACAGTAAATATCAGAATATTTGGCAGGTGGATCTCCCTTTTTTTTGCCCCATCCCCTCTGCATGGGGTCTCCAGGGGCTTGTGGTTTTCTCAGACTACCTGAGGAATGCTAGCAATAATAATATTAGTAACTATATAGAAGCCTTATGGTGTTCCATATATATGAGACATCATGGAACATTTATGGTGGGTTGGGCACTGTGTGTGGCCATTCAGGGTTTCCAGTACCCCTTGTATGATGAGTAAACTGAGGCACTGAAAGATGGAGTTACAAAGGCTGAGAGCGAGGAAGTGACTGAGCTAGGGTGCATATTCCAAATGATAAACCGTTGTGAACATTTCCTGCTAAGTACGTGGGTAGGCACAGTAGGGATAGATAGAGAATGGTTCTTTGATAAAGCCCCAAGCAGCAAAATTCAGACTCCCCGACTAAAAGAGAAAAGAACGCCTTCTTTCCTTCCAGGTGACTGCTCTGGGGTTCCAGGGAGAGGCTGGAGTCAGTCCCTCGTGGCCACTGGCTGTAGGTCCTCGGGGCGTCTTTGGGTCCAGATGCTCGAGGGGGGCGGTTATGCCTGCTGGTGTCAGGGGCATCAGAGAGATGCGTGTGAAGGACGGCATCTCCAGCGGGGGCTCAGCCACCTGAGGGATGCTGGAGGGATAATAAATGAGTAATTTTTTTACAGCTCTGTTACTCTCTGGCAACATGTGTGGAGGTTTTCCCCATGTGCTGGCAGACACAGCCGTCAGCCTGTGGGCGTTGACCTTCTACAGCGTAGCAATTCCAGTAGAAAGAGAAGGTTCAGGGGCGCCTGGGGGGCTCAGTGGGTTAAGCGTCTGCCTTCAGCTCAGGTCATGATCTCAGGGTCCTGGGACAAGCCTTGCATCGGGCTCCTTGCTCAGCAGGGAACCTGCTTCTCCCTCTCCTTCTGCCTCTCCTCCCCCCTGCTCATGCTCTCTCGCACACTCTCTCTCTTTCTCTCTCAAATAAATGAAATCTTAAAAAAAAATAAAAGAAAGAAAGAGAAGGTTCAGATGGTTCCTGTCAATAGACCATAATGCAGGATTGGATCCTTTGCTGTAAGCACATGCTTATGACATTTGGAAAAAGTTGAATGATGTTTGATTTTTAAATATTAATAATGTATCAAAATAAATAAATATTAGCAATGTATCAATGTGAATTTCTTGATTTTGATGGTTGTGTGGAGGGTTTGGTAGTTTTGTTCTTGCTATAGGAAATACACAATTAACTTAAAGGGATCAGCAATTAATTTAATTAAATAATAAATACATTAATTAATTTAAAGGGATTGGCAATTTGTTCTCATTTAGTTCAGGGAAAAGATAATTTCCTACACTACACTGTTATATAAGTTTGTGATTATTCCAAATGAAAAAAATATATTAAAATTACTCATTTATTTTCCCTCCAACATCCATGAGGCGGTTGAAGTCCTGCTGGAGATGTTCTCCTTCACATGTGTCCCTCCTAGTGCCCCTGACGCGAGCAGGCTAGCCCAGCCATGCTCTTCTCAAAGCGATGGCAGAGACCCAGAGAGGGCCAGCAGAGCAATGAGAATGCCCACTGCCTTTTTTTTTTAAACGAGGCAATACATGATAGAAACAAGGGTGGATGTCCTGAGAACTCTGGGGCTCAGATGTGGATCACCAACACTTCTGTCTCTTTGTTTTGGCCAAAGCAAGGCTCATGGTTAAATTCCAAATCAACGAGGCCCTTTAGTGGAATGAATTGGCACTGTCCCATGATGGCGGGTGTAAAAGTGGACGCTAATGATGCAATCCATCATAGTGCTATAAATAGAAGAAGATGGGGTGCACGGGGATGCTGGAGAGATGACCACCGTGTGGGTCCAAAAAGCCGGAGGAAAAGCTCATTAAATGAGCTAAGTGTGCAGAATGCCCAACACAATGTTTGATCCATACTTGGCAACTAATATGTTAGTTCCTTTATTTTAATAGCTTCCCATCACCAAAATGCATATTTCTTTAAATAGATGTTGGACCAAGAAGAAAGTCTGAAGACCTATCTTAATTCTCCCTATACCTTTCTTTGTGATGATGAGAAGAAATTAATTTGTGTGTGTGTGTGTGTCTGTGCCAAGCAGACGGTGGGAGTTAACTGTCTCCAGAGCATTATGTTGTTGTTTGCATCATTAATTAAACTTTACACAATATTGCTTTCATAAATCTTGAGTAGAGAATACCTGCAAATTGACTTAGCTCTGGTTTTGAGATTTGGTTATGTAAAAATGCTGGATATCTGCATACCTTCTGATTCCACCACATTGCATTTGAGTTAAGATTTGGACAGAGTGGGTAATAAAAATGGATGAAGAAGTATGATAATATGAGCCTATTTTTTTTTTTTAAAGAAAGGACTAGTATTTGAAAATAGTTATAAAAATTGAGAGCTTAATAATGCAGGCCAAGATGCCAATTAATACACCTACCTTCCCGGATGCACGGCTGTTTATAGCTCGATTTTCTCACATAGCCCCAGTTGGTAGAAAGGAATCTGAGAATTCATTCGGTCTAATTATATGCACCGTTTTAGGGCTTGGAAATGATTTGTATGGAACATAATAAAATTTAATCTTCTTCTTCACCCAAATTTATAGTTCTTGGGGGATGAGAACTTATCACATGTGGAGGGCTCGGTGTATTTCAGAAGACGAGACCTGCCCACTTATAATCACGCTCAAGAAGCCGTGACTCTTCCCTTCAATTTACTGCCTGCTAGCTCTATCAAGCCTCTTCAATCCCACGCAGGTGCTAATTTATGGTCTGAAGCCCTCATCTCCTTATTGCCCATTGAGTTTTGAGTCAACCCTGAATTCATAGGCTGCCTTTTAGAATTATATAATATATATTTTTATTTATATGTATTACTTATATTTACATGTAGATATAAATTGTATATTATTTATATTTCTTTTATCTAACTATATATAATTTATATAGAGTATATATTTGTATTTTATATAAGTATACATTTTATATTATTTATATATATTTCTTTTATCTAAATATATATAATTTGTATAAAGTTTATGTAGAATAAATAAATATATATATCTAAAACTATCGCTTATAGGTGGCTGACTATTGTAAAATGTTTCAAATGTAAAAAAAAAATGATCTCCTTATTTAAAAATTTTGTCAGGAGAAAACAGAGCCACCAAGAGAGTGAAATAATGCAAATATTCTGATTTATGGGGTATATTGTCTCTGACTCTCCCAATCCAATCTCTTGCCTTCTGAGAGAGATTTCTGAAAAATTATTTAGCTAAAATAAGGTAACTCTTTTACTTTATCTAATTTATGTTTCTTAATAAAATCCGTATATTTTTCTACTAGGACCTGCATTTATTATTTCTTTTTTTGAGGCAGAATTTATTTGGGGGTCTTAAGTTTCCTCGGCTTAAGTTAATATTGGTCAACTACTAAGCATTGGGTGAAAATTCAAACATGATCGTCTGGGCTTCCTGGATTTTTAATTTGCTTCTGTTCAGAGTGAATGTGGCAGTAACTTGCTCATGCGGATTTATGTCAAATGGGGAGTCAGGATAGCACTTTGATGCTGGTGGAGACTGGGAAGAATCTGGGAAGAATTGAGAATGCTCCATGCTTGCATGGAGTGGAGGGACAGCTTTTTCTGAGCCCACTTTGGGAGAAACAGCACAGTACTGTAAGCAGACCACATTTTAAAGCATACAAATGGGAAGAGAAATCTCTGGGAAACAGGATCTGAAGGAAGAGAGAACTCTAAAGACAGCTGTCCAGATGGCAATCGATCCAAGTCTAAAAAGACCGAGTGGCATAAAGTTACAAGAAAGGGGGAGGAATCATCCTGAGGGCCAGTGGCCACAGTTGAGGGGAGTTTAGTGCCCATGGTTTGGTTTACTGTGGCACCCCGCTCCCACCCCGTTCCCCTGCAGGATGGGTGCTGGGCACTCTCCTTGGGCACATTTGTCAGAACCGTGATCTGCCAATTCAGACGGAGTGATGGCAGCTCAGTCTTCTGTCTCCTGACGTCCCCTCCAAAGGCTCCTGTTTAAATTCATATTAGGCTGTTCTTTGCGGCATCCTCCAAATATCGCTTCCTGGTTCTTAGGGGGCACACGAGACACATCTGATGTTGGCAGCCTATGTGTGAATTCCTCTTTCCAAACCCACCTCCCCCCCCTTGTGATCCGGTCCAGAGCTTGAGTTGGAGACAGAGGGGACAGGTGTCTACCTGTCTGGCCTTAGGCTTGGCTGAGGCTCCCTGGAATTTGTTCACTATTTCCAAAGGGTTTGTGAAACTCATTCCATTCAGCAACCTGCAGGGGATGGGACCCAAGGGGCCAGGGACTTGCTGGACACAGGTTAGGTCTGGAGTGGCGCATCATTTGCTCAGCTGCTGTGGGAGCATTTACTGCAGCAGGACACAGAGCAGTTCTTGATGGGAGGAAGGGCCTCTTTGACCCAAAATGCTGACTGGTGCTCCCGAAAGAGAGGGAGGATGGACATGGCTTAACCTGTGATTCTGCTTGTTTGTATGGAATTTGCAGTCACTACAGACTGAATTGTGTTCCCTTCTTCCCAAATCCATGTTGAAGTCCTAACTCCCAATGTGACGGTATTTGTAGATGGGGTCTATAGGGAGGTGATTGAGATGAAGTCATGGGGGGGGGGCCCTAACCTGATAGAATTAGTGACCTTTTAAGAAGAGACACCAGAGCTCACTCGCTCTCTCTCTCTCTCTTTCTCTCTCTCCTCCATGTCAGAACATGGGAAGAATACAGCCCTCTGCAAGCCAGGAAGTGGGCCTCACCACCACCTGAAGTCTGTCAGCACCTTGGTCATGGACTTCCACCTCCAGAACTGTGAGAAATACATTTCTGGTGTTCAGGCCACCCAGTCTGTGATATTTTGTTATAATAACCAGAACAGACTAAGACACTCAGAAAGGAAATGTCTGAATTGATAGGTGGAACCCACATCTGTGAGAAAGAGGTAGGGCCTTTGGCAAGTCAGATTCAGTTTCTAGGTCTGTGTTCACATCTTAGACATGAAAGGATCAGACCATCGGTACATCCGTCCAGCCATCCAGCCATCCATCCAGCCATTCAGCCATCCATTCATCCATCCAGTCAGCCAGCCAGCTAGCCATCCATCCTCTTTCCATCCACCATCCATCCATCCATTCATCCATCCATCCATCTAACCACCCACACATCCATCCATCTATCCACCCATCCACCCACCCACCCTTACATCCAGCCAGCCATCCAACCACCCATGCATCCACCCATCCACCCGCCCAGCCACCCACACGTCCACCCATCCATCCAACCACCCACACATCCATCCACCCACCCACACATCCGTTCATCCATCCATCCATTTATTTATTCTACAGATCCCACTTAGTCTCCAGTACCTGCTGGTCAGAGTTACTGAGTATACTGATGATTGCATACTGCATATAGCAAAGATTCTGACTCTAATTGGTTTTAATAGACCTTCACAGTGATCAAGAACAATAAAGCTTTACACTAGGTAGTGTGAATAGTTCCTGTTTATTAGAACAAGAAATAGGTGCTTATATCTTCAAAAGTTATCTTTGATTAGCTCTTACCTCATAATCTTTTGTAGGTCTGAATCCCAAAGTAAATTTGTAGGTATTTATTTGAGCCTATCACTGCATGAGAGTCTGTAGTATGGCTCTTAGTTTCCAGAATAAAGCTGGGGGAAGTCGACCTTCATGCTTCTGCATGAGCAGCACCGTTTGTAAGCACTGTGGGCATAGGGTTCCTGCAGAGTGGAGGCCACACTGCGAGCATGTGCCGTGCAAGCCAGCGCCCACATCTGCACCTTCTGATAAAACGGGAACACCAACACGTATCTTGTCAATGTACGCCACGGTGGCGCTCCGACGGGGTTTATATGTGAGCTCATTTCCTAGCACCATTCAAAAATAAATAAATGCAAAATGATTGATCCCAGGGAGCAGACTGAAGTCAGCTAAATGCAAAAGAAGAAGGAGAATAAACTAGAAAGGTATGCGGTTCAATTGACCTGCATCTTTTCAGGAAAACCTTCACAGATATGCAGTTTCTTAAGGTGAATTGGAAAAACAGACCCAGATAAACAAGTCCGTAAGAAAAACTGCTGTTCGTCAGCCAGGAATAGAATTCTGGGTGTTTCTGTGGCAAGAATGGGACATGACAAATTTGTAAAGGTTCTGCCAGGATGTCTAGTATCTATGATGCAATTAAAAAGCAGCCCCTGTGGCTACACGCACTTGAGGCTGGGTAGCTTGGCCTTGGTCTGTGTTATTAGTGGTGAGTGACAAGGGGACACAGAGTGTGAAGTGCTGAGTTCCTGTTTCACACTTCCTCGAGGGCGGTGATGTCTGGATGCTGTGTTCTCAGACAATGACCTTCTCTTTGAAAAAATAAGCACCTTCACTGACGATAGGTAGACCAGTTATTCATCACGACATGGAGTCATGAGTACCAAGTCCTCTAAGAGAGACATGACTCTTCCCAGAATTTTCTGCCTTCCTCTCATCCAACTCAGAGATCCCTGCTTGAAAATGCCCAAGCCACTCCTGCCTCCCTGCTGGTGGACAGAGATGACACATGGAGCTAGGTGTTTATTTGGTGATTCTTCCATGTCTTTAGAGGCATAATAATAATATAGTATTTTCAGACTCCCTGAATTCAAATCCCAGCTCTCCGTTGATTACCACTATGATCCAGAAACACGTCTTAGGATTATATGATGTTAGTGTCTTTATCTATAAAAGGGTAAAATAATTCCCACCAGAAGCATCTCATCAGAGCACGTTGAAGATGACAAGATATAATTTATAAAATGCTTAGCCTGTAGCGAGCACATGAAAATTAATAAATCCTGTCATTTCAGGCCTGTATGTTTGAAAAACAAACAGAAAGAGAGAGAGGAAGGTGGGGGGGGGAGAGAGAGATTTAAGAAATAATATTCAAAAGTTTAACAGAAAAAAGCCACGAGTACTAACCAATCAGAGCAGACACGAGTTCCAAGCCTGAGGTCTGGCCATGACCCTGAGCCTGTGGCTGCCCGGGGCAGAGGGGGCTGCTGTTTGCTACCCTTGTTCCTGCATAGCATGCTCCTGATTCTAGCATTTTTTTTAAAAAAGATTTATTTATTTATTTGAGAGAGAGAGAGAGAGAGCATAAGTGGGGGGAGGGGCAGAGGGAGAGGGAGAGAGAATCTCAAGCAGACTCCCCGCCGAGCACAGAGCCCAATGCAGGGCTCAATCTCATGTCCCTGAGATCATGACCTGAGCCAGAATCAAGAGTTAAATGCTTAACCGACTAAGCCACCCAGGCATCCCAGATTTTAGCATTTTTAATGGTCTTTGTTTTACCTCCTCTCAAGATGTTATTTTAAATTATTTATTTTTTTAAAGATTTTATTTATTTACTTGAGAGAGAGTGAGAGAGAGAGAGCACAGAGGGAGAGGGACAAGCAGACTCCCCGCTGAGCACAGAGCCTGATGCGGGGCTCCATCCCAGGGTCCTGGGATCATGACCTGAGGCAAAGGCAGACCCTTAACAGGGTGAACCACCCAGGCGCCCCAAAAGATGGCATTTTATATTGCATTTATTTTTCCCCCTCTAAGTCTCTGGCAGGTGAAGGGTGTCACCTGCATGCATGTTTATATATCTACATGAAGATGTAATTTGCATGCCATACAATTTACCCGTCTAACGTATACAATTCCATTGTATCTCACATATCCACAGTGGTGTAACCATCACCACTCAGTTTTACAACATTGTCCTCATCCCCAAAGAAGCCTCCCCGCCTCCCCATTTCCCCAGCCCGCCCCCCACCCAGCCACGGTGGGGATCTAAGAATCCATTTTCTGTCTCTCGTGACTTGCCTGTTCTGGGCATTTCATAGGAAGGGAAACAGACACCGTGTGGCCTTTGGTGGCTTCTCTCACTTGGCATGATGTGTTCAGCAGTGTCCGTGTTGCGTGTGGCATGGAGCAGGACTCCATCCCTTTCCACGGCTGAACAATGCTCGGGTGTATGGACAGAGCACACATGTTCATCCAGTTGTGGGTTGATGGACACTTGATATTCTCAAGCCTGCTGGTGACTCTTCTCTTCCGCCATGTTCCTCCGTCGTTCCCATGACTCACACCCTTCTGGGTCTCCCGCTTTACTCTCTCCCACTCTTACCCACCTCCTCCCGAGGAGGGACCCCTCTCCCCTGGCCCACCACCCAAGAGCGAGCCAATGACAGCTCCTTCCAGGAGCTTCCCCGGGAACCTGTGTAAGGAGGGTATGCAGCATCTTGCAGGAGAGTGTGGGTCAGCCTTCATCAGCCAACACCCCTTGGTGTTGTGGTTACGACTTCAGTTTTTATTTTAAAAGATGCTAGTGGTAGGAAAGTCAAGCAGCATAGACACTTGAAAACAAGAAAATTCACCTCAAACCACAAGATCCTGAATTTTGCATTTCCCCTCTCAGAAGGCTGTCATTTCAGCCCTCGCCCTCCAGGGTGGCTATAAATGGATCGCCAGATGAATGGGGATAATGTGCTATAAAAACGCACCAGCATTCTGCTTGCCGTTTCTGTACAAATGTGCCAAATTTATGCTCACATATTTAACAAGAGACGAAGGATCCAAAGTAACATCGATGAACTTCAAACATCTCTTCCTTTGACAGATCGACGGGGCCTTTTGCGATGAGGCCCCAAAGGTCACAGAGTGTCACCTCTCCCAAGGCCACCTGTCTGCCCAAGATCAAGGGGAGGAGACGGGCACCTCACGGCAGGATGACAGGAGCATCAGTGTCCTAGTGAGATAATGTGGACGGCATCGTGGCAGACATTTTTGGTAAATGCGATCTACCGTAGGTTTTACCCCACAATTAAGGAGCATACTTAAAACACTGGTACCCTCGAGGGGAGTCATCTATTCAAGATGAGGTGAAAGAAGCTGTAGGCTTTTCAACTGAGAGCAGACGGGGAGCAGGAAAACTTGGAAGGACCTCGGCCAACTTGGCTGGTCTTTCCTGGTCTCCCAGCCCCATTTCTGCCTCTGGAAGACATTTACCTTTAGCCGAGGAGGCAGCTCATTCATGGCTGGGGATCGCGAGGTCCCAGTCTCTCTCCGGGGGAGGACAGCTTGCAGATGGAACCAGTTACTCCGCTCAGCAATGAGCTGCCCGGGCCGTAAGAAACCTAATGGGACAGAACACAGTCTAATTTTCTGGGAGAGCCGTGCAGCCTCCCTGCGATTTTATAGCCAATCAGGGTTCCCATCTGGGGCTCCCTTGCGGGCTGTTCGAAACTCCCGTTGAAGAGGCAGCTCTGCAAAAGCAGGCTCGCCTCGGCAGGGAGGCGGGCTGCATCCCCGTAGGTAAGGCTGCTCCGGCCGAGATCCCAGGTTTGTCCTGACTTCGCCGCCCCAACTGACTTGCCAAGGAGCGAAGGTGTAGGGGGCCCAGAGAGGGTCCCGCAAATCTGTGCACCTCTCTGCTACAGATGATCTGGTTGCTGCAGAGAAGGAGAGATGGAGACATGAAATACATCCATGCCCACAGACAGACATGCCTTGTAAGAGAACAACAATAAAACAAGCATCCGTGTTACTAACACAGAGCTTAGGGAATGAAGCATGGCCACTGTGGGTCAGATTTGCCTCGGACACGTGCGCTTTTCTGTCTTCTTTGGTTATTTCCTTTATTGTCCGCATATGTTGTCTGTCAAATGGTTTGAACTTGAAAAAAAATCCCAAGAAGGGACAATATTATAATAGGATAAATTCTTCAAAGCAAAAGCAGATCAACAAACTCAACAACAAAACATTACTTTTCCGAACTACACCACGGCTAAAACGTGGTTTGAATCCAGGTGTCTCCAGAACCAAAGTCAGCTTTGCCTCCCCTCCTCCTGTTGCATCAGTGATGAGCCCAAATGTTGGTCAGTGGCCTTCCAGATGTCCTAGGGCAGACATCCTGCCACTGCCCCCAGGATTGGGCATGATCGCTGACAGAGAGACTCCTCTCTGTGGCTGCCCATGGCACGTGGAGACCAACCAGAGTTTCCAGCCCACCTGGTTCAGTCCATGACCCCGAGTCCACTCACGAGAGAGACAGAGACAGAGACCGTACAAAGTCCTTGATTCTCGGAGCACTGAGTATCCCCCCACGGGATGAGCAAACTCTGATGTGGCCAGTGCCCCCCTGGGAATATGCAGCAGGAATACTGATGAAGATGGAAAACTGTACCCTTACAGCCTTTGGGAATATTTTGAGCTCGGCTGCAACGTTTAAATTGAATGGGATTTCTAAACACAGCATATAGATGTACGCAAACCAAAGCAGGCCCATCTGTAGGAGAAGCAGCTTCTCCTTAACGATGCTTAAGCAGAACACTGTCAGGGTGAGCCGCCTGGGGCTCCGACCCACTTCATCTCTGGCCGTTTGCAAACACTCCAGGCAGAGGGAGGCCGAGGGGAGAAGGAGCAGCCCTCCTGCCTGGGGTAATGTTCGTAAACCCTCACCAGGCTGTTCCACCCGGAAGGGAGACATCTGGTCCAGTTTGTGTTTGGTCATTATCTGTCCCCGGGCAGGGGAGTTTGGAGAGGTAGATACGCCAGAGAAAGCGCGGGAGGAGAGCAGAGTGACTACGGACAGTGTTCCTGGTGTGGGCAGACCTGGGTTCGAATCCCTGCTCTACCGCTTCCTGGCTGTGTGACCATGGCCACATCTCGGAACCTCTCTGAGCCTGTGTTTCCCCAGCTGCCAAGTGGAGGTGATTCCGTGGGGAGAACAACCAAGGGGGAGTGGAGAGCAGACTGCCCTGCATTATAGGGAGTCAATGCACAACAGGGAGAGTGACAGGGACCGCCACTGAGGTCACTCTAGAGGCTTAAAGATGTGTGCTTGCCTTGTTCCTCAGAACATGTCATTGCAACCTGTAGGCTGGACAAACGTGATATTTTGGCCCACAAAATGTTTTGTACATTTTTGTGCGTAATTTTAAAGATTGGAATTTAGGAATGTTACTTAAAGTCGAGCTTGTTGGTTTATCTTGGGGGGAAAAACGAAGATCCGGCAAAAACGGATCCACATCATCCTCTGGGAAAAACCAATGGAATCCCAGCAAGTGCTGCATTGAGCAGACAGGACAGCGCCCTCCAGGGGTCATAGTGATAATCGCTCCCCTCATGAACAGATGCTCGTGGGACCCCATCTCCTAGAGGCGGACACTGAGGCACAGTTTAAATACCCTGCCAAGGTCAGACAGCGAGTAAGCAGACGCCCGCACCAGCAGCCGCATTTCGGCCCTCTTCTCTGTGGCACCGCACCCCAACCAGCCCGCCTGCCTCCCCTTGTCATCCAGATGTTTTGCCCCTGCCTCTAGCCGTCCCAGTTCAAAGGCTGAGAGTTCAGACCGTCTTTGATTGGGATGGAGACCATCTAAGCAATTTTAACCTCCGGGTCCTGGGTCATTATCCCCTCTTCCCAGAGGTCGAAGGGGATTTGCTGACCATCACTCAGCCAGCCCAGAGCTAAACGGCCAGATTAACTCCTCTGGCCAGAGTCCTGGCTCTTTCCTGCAGAACATTTACCTCCCAGCAGGGAGGACGGCGACCCCTATTAGGAGGTCTTCACTGTGTTTGTGTCACGGGCCATCAGTTGTCATCGCAGACAGGACACACACCCCACTGTCTGTGGCTGAGCTCGTTCATCTCACGCGAGGAACAATTAGGCATCGTTTGGACAGAAGTGCTTGGATTTTCTCCAGAAGGCTTATTCTCATTTGACTGCCAATATATTCAGCTTTCTCCTCTCAGGCAACGGTTGATGGCTCTGTCATTTCCGCATGAGTTCCTGTTCAAAGGGCCTCATTTGGGACGCCTGGGTGGCTCAGTCAGTTAAGTGTCTGCCTTCGGCTCAGGTCATGATTCCAGGTCCTGGGATCGAGCCCCGCGTCGGGCTCCCTGCTCCGTGGGAAGCCTGCTTCTCCCTCTCCCACTCCCCCTGCTTGTGTTCCCTCTCTTGCTGTGTCTCTCTGTCAAATAAATAAATAATGTCTTTAAAAAAATTCTTATATATTTTAAACATATGCATTCTGTTTTATATCATGTATACTTCAAGAAAATTCTTTAAAATAGTGCTTGACTCATGGCAGATCTCTGATAAATACATTTGGTGAGGAACTCGCACTACCATTGTGGCAAGGAGAAAAATTATACTCCCCTCCCATTTTTGTTCCTCTTTTCTCCCCCTTTTGCTCTCAAAAACGTAATCCTTGGGGAGGGTGGGACATTTGTCAGTGGTGACCACTGTAGGCTCCAGGTGCCCTGCTCCAAAGAGGGGAGAAAAGGCTCTGGGGCCATTCACTGCACCTCTGCTCTGCAGACTCCAACTTCTTTTTCTTTTTTTTTTTAATATGTTTTTATGGAGCTTTTTTTTTTTAAGATTTTATTTATTTATTTGACAGAGAGACAGCAAGAGAGGGAACACAAGCAGGGGAGTGGGAGAGGGAGAAGCAGGCTTCCTGAGGAGCAGGGAGCCCGACGCGGGGCTCGATCCCAGGACCCTGGGTCAACGCTTCACCGACTGAGTCCTGCAGGGGCCCCTGCAGACTGCTACTTTTTGAGATAAAGAGGAAATGGTTGTACTCCATGGGTTGCAATCTGCAGTTTAAAAGAATCTGCTTTATGCAACTACAGCTCCTAAGATATGTCCTGCAAGACAAGCAGAAGGGCTGCGTGCAAAGCACTCGCGGCCGGGGCATCTGTGCCCGTGAAGGTCTGGAGACAGGAGGGAACCTGTGATTTCAGGAATTAGGAAGAGGACAGTGGGGCTTGTAGGCAGTGAACCTGGGAGATGTCGTATAGAATGAGGTTAGGGATGTACACAGGTGCCAAATCATGCAGGGCCTCCCAGGACCGTGGAAGGAGCTTGGGTCTTTCCCTAACAGCTGGACGTCACTGAAGGGTCTTCAGCACCAGGCTGACATTATCTTACTTATTTATACTTAAAACAATTGAATCTGGAAATCTGGTTACTTCATGGCCCTGGGTTGGAGGATCACAAGCTTGGAAGGCGGGAGGGAGCTCTGGAGGCTGCTGTCCTCCCCCAGGGGAGGGGGGACGCGTGGCTCTCGGGCCAGCGTGGTGGCAGGGGGACTGGCTAGGGTCCTTCTTGAGGGGCAGCCCTGGGATAGTCCTCTGAGACCTGAGTTGATCCGAGGATAGCATTTGGGGATTCTGGAGCAGACCAAAGACGTGGATGGTCGCTTACATTAATTGCTGCCAGTGATCCCTTTTAAAGTTGCTCTTGGCCGACAGGAAAGCCAGTCCCTAGAAAGTTTCCAGGAATAAAGTGTTCTCTAAACTATAAATAGGAAGATGGACTTGGCGGCCCTTTGTAACCCCTTGCTATCGAAGCGGAGATAAATAACACTGGTTATGACAGCAAGCAGCCATCAACTAGCTGCCAAGTGGTATCACGGTTGACCTCCTTTATTATTGGGCACCTGTCCAGCTCGTTCTGTGGCTCTCCAGTTGAGGGACCCCAGAGTGTTGCACACTCCCCGCCCCCGGTGTCCCTCGCACATCCTACAGAGCGAGGGAAGGGTGTCATTGTGAAGCTTTTGTCCACCGCATCACCAGCAGGAGGAACTTGTATGTGCTCCTTCTCTGTCGCGGAGAACACACCGGTGGTCCCCTCCTCGGGGATGGACTTCCGCTCTCCCTGCTCCATGGGGTGTAACACACAGCCCTGTAGAATCTGAATTTCAGAGACCCTGGGTCATTCAGTGGGTCTCCTCCTAAAAGACCCAGAGGAAACACTGGTGTGATTCATTGGAATATATTTCTAGCTTCACTCAATAACCTTCTAGTCAGGATTTCATTGGCCAGAGCACCTCACTGAATGGCTGAAATATAATGTATTTAACCAATTCCTTTCTTACTGGGCAGTAATAATGTTCTCGACTTTTTTATATTATAAATGATGTTACAGTAAAGGTTTTCTTATGTGTCTTTGTCCAGTCTTGTTACTTCTTTAGATGGTTTCTTGAAATCAAATGATTAATTTAATATGCCCAAATATTTTTAAGGTTGTTACTCTATGTTGTCAACATGTTTTGCAGAAAAGTTTTACAAGATGGTTTTCTCAATGATAGCGTAAAAAATGCTTATCCATCCTGATGCTGGGTACTATCTGTTTTTTTTAAATTTTTATTTAAATTCTAGCTAGTTAACATATGGTGCCATATTGGTTTCAGGCGTAGAATTCAGTCATTCATCACTTACATACAGCATCCAGTGTTCATCATAACAAGTACCCTCCTTAATACCCCCAAAATACTTGCTAATTTGACAGGTAAAACATTATATTGCTTTTATTTGCATTTCTTTGATAAACTGTAAGGGAGAAATTTTTGTGCTTACTGATTTCTGATATTTATTCTATTGGTAAGTGGGACATATATAATCATTTTGAGTTTTTTAGAAATAGTATGTGTGTAAAGGCCACATGGTTAACAATTTTCCTATTTATGTCTCATTAATTAATTTAAGAAATAGGTATGGAGAGCCTGCTATAAATATGGCCAGCATGATTCTAGGCACTGGTGATTTAAATGACCAAAACATATAAATCTCTGCTCTCATGGGACTTAGAGTCTTCTGGAGCAGACAGAGATATGTGAGTAATATATGTGGTATGTTAGAAAAGTGCTCAGGCAAAAAAAAAAAAAAAAAAAAAAAGATCAGGGATAGCATCTGTAGGGGTAAAAGGAAAGCTTGCAATTTTAGAGAGAGTCCAGGAAAATTCTCTCCAAAAAATGAAAATTCTTTCCATCTGAGTAAAGATGAAAGGCAATGCGTGAATGGGTCACAGGGATACCTCGGGATTCTAGGTAGAGGGACCAGCAAGTGCAAAGGCCCTGAGGCAGGAATGTGCCTGTGGTGGAGTGAGGAAGTCATGGTGGGTCTTCAGGGCCATTGAAGGACTATGGCTTTTTCTTTGCAGGAATTAGGGAGCTGTTGGAATTTGAGCAGAGAAGGGATTTGTTTTGTTACACATTTTTATAGGCTCACACTGATTGCTATTTTGAGGACATACCAAAGAGGAGCAAAAGCAAGACTGAAAGGGTCAGTTAGGAGGCTGTTAGACTAATTCAGGTAGTGGATGGTGGAAGTGGCCTGGACCAGTGTGTTGGCAATGAGAGTGATGGTCAGGACTCAGAATTTTGGTATTAGAAGGTAGAGCCCACAGATTGGCTGATAGATTCACGTGAAGCTATGTTTGGTTTGCTCTCTTGTTTTTGTCTGAGATTCTAGAGAGATTAAATCGCCACCAAATAAGATGAGCATGACTGAGGCAGGAATTTATTGCATGAAATTATGATGATTTATGAACTAGGTGATTTTATTTTATTTTTCTAGAAAAGATTTATTTATTTATTTTAGAGGGGAGCAGAGGGAGGGAGAGAGAGAGAATCTCAAGCAGACTCCCTGCTCAGTGCGGAGCCCAAACCGGGGCTTGATCCCACAACCCTGAGATCATGACCTGAGCTGAAGTCAAGAGTCGGACTCTTAACCAACTGAGGCACCCAGGCGCCCCTGAACTGAGTGATTTTAAATAAAAACCTGGGTCAGTTTAAGAAGTCCAAAGCCCACTCGCTATGTGTGAACATGTAAAGCTGACTCTGTGCCCATTCACCTTAGGTGGTGCGGCTCTGGGTGAGGCAGGACACCGAGCAAGTGTGTGTAAGCTAGCACGTCCCTCTGGACACTCCCCGACTGGCGGGTTCGCTGTGCATCCAACCTGTGCACACACTGCCTCGAGCCCCGGCCGCCCTGGCTCCGTGCCTGGCGTGGGGGTCTGTATCTTTCTCGGGGGGGGGTGCAAAATATCCCTTTCTGGGTGTTTTCCCCAGTGTCCTGCATTCTTGAAGAAAAATAACCTTGTTTCTCTCCCATTTCCGTCAATCATGGTCCTTGTGACATTCCATTACGATCGAACCCCCAAACTCCTTCAAAACACGATCGGGTAGAATGACCTTGGCAGTTTTCAACTCAGATAGAAACAAGGAGAATGAATGACCCCCAGGGTGGAGAGTACTGCGGTCCCCTGGCATGGGGGGCCCTGCGGGGAGCAGGTCCGCGGGGCGGGGCGCAGGACCGCGGCCTCCCTGGCATCAGTGGGACGAGGCCCCTTCCTCTGCTGCTGCGTTCTGTCGCTTTACTAGATTCAGAGCTACAGTTGTGACCTCAGAGCTTCCCAGCCTCCACACGGCTGGCATTCCGAGCTGGATGGTTCCTGGCTGCGAGAAGCTGGTCCGTGCATCGCAGGGCATTTAGCAGCATCCCTGGATTCCGCCTGCCAGATGCCGCACCACCAGGCTGTGACAAGCCAGGGATCTGCAGACACTGCCAACGTGCCCTGGATGACGCAATCACACCCCTGGGTGGGAACTCCGATCTGGAATAAGCGGTGTCCCTGAGTCCCCCAGAATTCCAATCTGTGGTAGCCCAATTAGAGAGGAAGTAAAGTAAAACTCTCCAGAGCGGTAACCAGCCATATTCTTCTCCTTCCGCCCCCCTCCGCTGAGGAAGGGGCTCGTCCTGCTTCCGGCTCCCTCCCCACAGTCACCGTCCCTCCTTTGCAAGGTGTGTATTGTGTCTACAGTTGGACAAGGACATACTCTCAGGCTGTGGGTTCACTTGGTAGCTTTATTGTTGTTTTTCTTTGCTCCTTTTTAAAAGGTCCTAGGATCAGGCATTTATCTGGATAATGCAAATTTCATGGTGGGGTCAGGGAAGTCCACACCGATGAGGTCAGGCTGGCTGGAGCAAGGAATCTTAGGTCGGCAATGCCTAGGTAGGAGGGATACTTAGGGCCGTGGGTTTCAAGCCATCTGCTGCAAATGCAGCGTGTCCCCTCCCACTAGGTGGCTGCCGGGCCGATGCACCTGTGGACCCATGCCCAGGTGTGCCCGTCTGGGGCTGCACATTGTGCTCTGCCCGGTGCGCCACACCCATGGGGGCCCCATTCACCTTAGATGGTGCGGCTCTGGGGTCAAGCCAGGCAATTCTGATCTGACAAGAGGTCTGGATTGGGCATCAGCAGTCCTGGGTTCTAGTTCTGACTCTTAGTGTTTCAGCTAAATGACGCTTGGGGGCGCCTGGGTGGCTCCGTCAGTTAAGCCTCTGACTCCCGATTTTGTCTCAGGTCATGATCTCAGGGTCGTGAGATCGAGCCCCGCGTCAGGCTCTGCACTCAGCGTGGAGTCTGCTTGACCCTCTCCTTCTGCACCTCCCCTTGCTCACGCTTTTGCTCTCGCTCTCAAACAAGTAAGTAAGTAAGTAAGTACATAAATAATCTTTAGCTAAATGACACTGGATAAGTCCTTTCTCTTCTCTGGGCCTCTTCTCCTGGTTAAATACATCATTCCAATGAGATTCATGTTTATCAAAATGCAACAGCAATTTCAGTGACGGCTTTTAATAACATAGGAGGTGCCCGGGGGGATGGTGTGCACACATGTGTGTGAATGTGTATCTATATGTGTGTTGTGTATGCGCACACGCATATGTGTGTGTTTTTGTAATTAAGGTGCACTAGAAGGAAGTCAAGTGAAGCTGGTACATCAGATGGGACATTGTAATGCGTATTGCTTCCAGCAAGGCTTGTGAGGTTAGGGCTGAGCTGGTTTAAAGAGAAATATCAAGCAGGTAATGTTTTGAAGAGACGTGGATAGAGTACGATGTGTGTAGGTGGGTGACTGCATCTGGGCCGTGGTGGGCGAGGACTGTCTGTGCCTCCTTCGGATCCACGGCCAAGCTCACCCACTCCCACTGTTCCCCTGCCATGTGAGCATGAGCAGGTGGGCAGAGCCTTCCCCAGGTCTCGGAGGCGAACCCCGAATCCCAGGGGTGATGCTGAGCAGTGAGGGGCAGGGGGTGGCCCGAGTCTCAGGCTTTGGGGGGGGTCCTCTTGTGTTGCCGCTCCAAACATACATCTTTTCCTTATCATCAATGTAATTCATCTTAAACCACGCCAGACATTGGAATTTGTGACTTAAAAAAGCAACGCCGTACCATTTGGGTCGAGGGTGACAAAAGCCATTAGACATGTGGCCCAGGTCGCTTATACCTGCAGGTTCTTGAGCTGCTCGCTGTGACAGAGGAGGGGGAAAGTGCGCCCTTCTTGTGGAAACAGTTTCTTTTGACTTTTACAGAAAAGGGTGGGGGGAAGGAATCAGCACCGTCCTTTGAAGAATTAAGCAGGAGAAATGCTAGCGGCTGACATGGAGAGCAAGGGATGGCTTTATGAATTACAATTCGAGCCGAGAAATCCATCGAGGTTGTATAAGGAGGTCACTGGCGGAATAGAAAGACCATTCTCTTTCCATGCCTGCCTCTTGAAAATCGGGAGAGCCATGGAGAAGTTCAGGGGGCAGGGAGGGATGAGAGATGAGGATCCCCACATGAGATAGGATGCCATGCATTTCTGAGGAGGAGGAAGATTTAGAGTAATCCATGAAACAATAGCCACCTGCTGTTGAGGCTTTCTGCTCTCAAAAGCACATCTGGATCTGTGGGAGAAAGATAGAGGAGCTTATCTAAATACAGGGAAGACCACCTGAACTCTCTCCCTTCCCCCAACAATGTCCCCTGGTCTTTTTTTGTTTGTTTTTCCTGCCCTGGGCTTCCCTAAGCCATTGGGAGGGATGGCTATTAGAAACGCTTTTGTCTGTGAGCAACAGGATAGCTGAGTTCTGCTAACTAAAAATAAAAACCCAGGGGTCTGTCTGTCTCTAGGGCAAAAAGTTCTGGAAGCTTCTGTTTGGACTCTGTGGTTCGATGATGTCAGGATCAGAGTTTTTGAGATTCTTTATGATGTGGAAATGTTGGGGTCCAGAGCCGACGCTCAAGAAACTATTCCTGAGATGTTCTGGGTGCAAAAAGGAAGTTTTATTAGAGCACAGGGACAGGACTTGTGGGCAAGAAGAGCTGCCCCAGATTGTGAGGAGCAACTGATTATATACTCTGGAGTCGGGGGAGGTAAAGACAAGGGAAGTTTCCAAAAGGATCTTCATATGTTAGAGAAGACACAGGATCCCGGAAGCCTAGCCATTGTCAAGCTAAGGTGATCCTTCCCTCTAGCAAGGCATTGACATTAAGATGGTTGTGAGCTCCTGGAGGATGTCCTACTCTGCCTGCCTCAAGTCTTTGTCAATAGGCTGCAGGTTATAAGGAAATTTAATTTTATCTGCATTTTTTTTGCCTTTGTTCTCCTTATCGTTTGCAGCTTTTCCTCATACCTGTTGCCTCATGGTGCTAAGACGGCTGTTGTACTCCCTTGGATGGGGCTTCGCCACCTTTCCCACGGTGGGAGCGCGTTTCCAGGCTGCACCTTGAGGGGCATGTGGTGCTGAGACCCTGTGGACGGTGCAGGGACCCTGCTGAGGCCTCCCCGTGAACCCCAAGGTGCTGGTGGGCAGGCCCCAAATTTGCTCATCTGTCGCCCCAGACGAACTGGATGGGAGCTCCCCCATTATCACACCTGCCTGCCGCCCGCCCGTCTGGGGCCTCCTGCCTGCTTCTCAGCCTCTCCCTGCCCTCGGAGTGGGCGGGTTCCAGACTTCACCCAGGAAGCTCAAGAGGGTTCAAACCCACAGATGATGACAGGTGTCATGAAGAAAGCAGTCCCTTCCCGATACAGGACACCATGCCTCACATTAGTCTATTCAGTGGAGGTGTGGATTTTTTCTGTTCCATTCAAACCAAACATCCAAAACCATTAATTACCCCAGGGCCCCTCTTGCAAATGGAAGTCAGAGGGGTTGATGTCTGGGAGCAGCAAAGGGAAGACCGTGGCGGAGCCGCTTTGGCCATCTGGCGCCCACCCGGCCTTAAATACTCCCATTTCCCTGTCTTCGGGAGTCTGTCCACCCATCCTCAGCGCTGCTTGGTGGTCGCCTCCGGCACGAGGCCGGGCAGGGCGACCCAGAACCCCGTGTCGGACCCCGCGTCCCAGCCAGTGACTGGTTTTGGAGAACACCGTGCTGTTGGCCACACTGGAGAAGAAAAGGTCAGTCCATGTGCTCTAAGACGTAGGCAAAGACAAGACGGAGTTGACTCGGGTACAACACAGGAAATCAAAACCAACCTTGCGGCCGTGGGCCAATGCTATGCGTCTCTGCTCCCGAGGACCCATCAGAAGCACCGGCGGGCAGTCAGAATTGCTTCGGATTACCATAATTTAGCAAAGAATCTAATGTATGTATTAGGCTGGCTCAGGAAGTATATCTCCTTGTTATTTCATCTGAAGACAAAAACTGGGGGTGAATAATTATCACAAAGGGAACAGCTCGCCCAGGCCACTGTTTGCACGGTGCATAGGAAGGATGGGTCCAGCAGACCCTTTCTGAGGGCACCTGCTTCCCACGGAGGGGTTCGTCCTGGAGGCAATCAATAGAACATGAAATAAGGTTTTCAGAGAATTTGGCCTTTTTGCTACCTACTTGTAACCTTTTCTGAAAGGTAGCAGGTTCAAAGGCTTTATGGAAAAAGACACCGTTTTCTATCAGATTTGTCCATGATGACACACAAACTTTTTTTCTTTATACCTGGGTGTATTTTCCCCCAAAATGTCAACCAAACAAACGCTCCTGAGATGAGTTTTGCTTGTTGGTGGGATGTGCCTTGGAGAGGGGGAGGGGACTAGGGCAGGTTTGGGGGGAGGCGGGAGGGGCATTCAGAACTTCTCCCACCCCGTATCTCCAATTCCCCAGCTCAGCTGCATTCGGCTAAGGCCATGCACACCTCGCCCCTCCACAGTTCTCTGATATTCACTCAAGTTCTCTCAAGGACTCTCTCTGCCTCAGGCCCTATACTTGGTTCTAGGCAGATACAATCAAATTATACCCCTCCCTTGCCTTCAGGATTGTACAGTAAAGCTGAGAGACAGATATAGAAGCTATGTTCCTATATGTGAAGAGGTGGTATGGTTACCTATTTAAAGAGAGAACTGATCCTTCTAAGAGGGAATCCTCTTGTCTGGGAAGGCTTGAAAGCAAAGACCATATTGGAATGGGGTTTTGAAGGATAGGTAGGAGTTTGCAGGAAGAATGACGAGCTCTGAGTAATAAAACCAATGGTGACTCTTAACTGAGCACTAACTGTGCCCCACACGTGCTTTTTACCTGTTTTAAATGCCTTATCACTCTTAGCCATTCCACAGTAGGAGTTAGAAGAAACTCTCACTATGTCCATTTTCCAGCCGAGACAAAGAACATGGACTCTGCCAAGTACAGGTAGCCTTTGGAGAAGGCAGGCTGTCCCCAGAACCTGGGCTCTCGGCCATCACACCACACCACTGGCTGTTCGGGAAGAAAGAGCGTCGGGAAAGAGAGAAGCTTGCCAGAGCATGGATGGTTAAAGGAAGCCTGTGTCTCATCCGCTCAAGCCTGGGAGGTGTGCGACTCACCAGCTGTGTGACTCAGGAACAGATAATTGGGCCCTTCTGGACCTTCGCCAAACGGGGTGGGCAAGTGGCCTCTCTCACAGGGGTTTGTGAGAGTCCCCCTTGAGGGGGGGCCATCTCTGATGCCTTCCTCTCCTCGTCCTTCCCAACATGGGTGTGCTGAGTCGTGTGCCCTGTGCCCGGTACCTCCACATGCGCTGGGAAAGTAGCTGAAACAGGCCCGGGGGACGCCTTAGTTCCAGGGGCAGGATGGACACGCCAGACGCCTTAGTTCCAGGGGCAGGATGGACACGCAGGATGCCTTAGTTCCGGGTGTGGGATGGACACGCCGGACACCTTAGTTCAGGGTGTGGGATGGACACACGGGACGCCCTAGTTCCGGGTGTGGGATGGACACGCGGGACGCCTTAGGTCCAGGTGTGGATGGACATGAGATGTTGGCAGCATGCATCCCTGAGCCAGAGGTGACCGGCCTCTCCTTCTGTATCTCTCTCGGAGGTTCTCTCTGTATCTCTCTGTCTTCCTGTCTATCTGCGCTGCTGGCTTTTCTCTCTGGGTTCTTGGCTCTCTGCATCCCTCTTGGACTTGACATCCTTTTTAAGCAGCCTGGCTTTCTCCTTCTCTCTCTCTCCTTCTCAGTCTTCATGCGTGCTTCTATATTCTGCCTTTCTCCTCCATATCATCCTGCCTCTCCTTCTGCTTTCTCTGCCTTTGACCCTATTGAGACATGTAGGGTCTTGTCTTTCTCTACCTTCCTCTCTACGTCTGTCTGCCTCCCTCTCCCTTCCCAGCTCCTGTCCAAGGGACTGAGAGTCTGAGAGTCAGCCAGACTCCAGCCATGTCTCCCCTCCACCCTGCTGGCTGGACCCACCGGTGTCCAGTTGTCAGGAGCCATGCAGCTGGGTCCCTCTTTCCTCAGGGAAGCCCCCTCTGTGGGTTAGGGTTCTAGGTCTCTCTTCTGGAGCATTCCTCTGCACGCTGCTGTCTCATCTGTCAATTCAATGCCCGATATCCGCATGCTAGTTCTGAGGCAACGTGGTGTCCTATTAAATTTTAATTCAGCCTATTGTGGATAAGAAGATTCCTTCAGTCAACAGAGATGGTTGTATTAGCAGGTTGCAGATGTAATTAGGCAGAGCTTGACTGAACTGCTAATAGATTCAGGCACCAGGAAGGATTATTCCGTGCTGGGCTGGGGTGTGCGAATGAGCAAGACCCGCCTGCCTGATGGAGCCCCGGGCACGGAAGCGTTCTCGACCTTGTCCCCCAGGCTCTGCCATGTCCCCCACCTGTCTCTCCTTCCCTCTCCTGCACTGTCTCTCTGTCCCACGGCGTTTCTTGTGGCCGCTGTTAACAAGTCCACAGAAGGGATGACTTATCATAGCAGAAATGTGTCCTCTCACAATGCTGGAGGTCCAAAATCACAGATCAGTCTGAGTGCACCAAAACCGAGGTGTCTGCAGGCGGCGGCCCCTCCAAAGGCCCTGGGGCTGGCCCTTCCCACCCGGTCTGGTGGTCCCAGGTGTCCCGTGGCTTGTGGCCGCCACCTCACTGTGGTCCCCACCTCCACGGGCAAACTTGTCTTTTCCTCTTCTACCTGCACCCGGCCTTTCCTCTCCCCCCCTTCGGGGACACAGGGAGTCACCCGGATTCGGGAGTCACCCGGATACTCGAGGACAATCGCCTCCTCTCGAGATCCTGAACTTCATCTCCTCTGTAAGTCCCTTTTCCGCCATTAGGAGGACGCTGGCACATTCTTGGGACTAGGGTGTGTCGCTGGTCCCGAAGCAGAAATGAACTTATTTTTCTAACTGACAGGACAGACAGGAGCCTGCGCCCGGAGCGGCGACTCCTCCTGGCAGCCCTGAAGACAGAGGCCAGAGCTTCTGGCTGCCGTGCCCTCCTCCTCCTCCAGCTGCCCCGAGGGAGCCACGGGTGTGACCCTCACCTCTTCCCAGCACCAGCAAAAAGATCGAGCCTGACCTGTGACCTCGGGGACCATAGCAAGCACTTCTCTCCACAAAGAGCAGCTCTGGGCATCAGTCCAGACTTTGCCCTTGAAGCTCCCGGTCCTGCTGATGGTAGATGCTCCACCTGCGTGCACCTGCCCTGGCGTGGGGGGTCATCCTTCAGCATCAGTGTGTGGGGATGCAGATAGGCAGGTGCGCGGGCAGAAGCTCCGTGCACAGGAAGGCAGAGAGCGCGCACCAAGCCTTGAACCTGCTTCCATTCTGTCTTTTTGGCCTCATTTCTGTGACTCAGTCTGTCTAAAGCCCCTGTGATCTCCGTACTTCTCAGTCCACGTCGCTGACTCCAGCTGTCTTCGTGGCTCTTTTGGCACCTGTGTGTGCAAGTCTGCCTCTCTCCATGTTCTCCGAGCGCGGGAATTCTCTGACGTGCTCTCTCCCTGCCTCAGGTTCCTTACCTCATCTGACCGTCTGCCTGTCCCCCGGTCCTGTCCCTCCCACTCCCTCGGATGAGGGTTCTGTTCCCAGGAACCTCAGCCCTTTCTCCTCTGCACGTCGGGAGATAGCGCGTCGCCCTCCCCACCCACGGACGCCTGACAGACACCTGTCTCCCACCTGAGACCCTGCAGATGGAGCCGGGCCCTGAGTCAGAACATCAAGGCCTCATGTTGCCCGTTCATTATCCGTCAAATGCAGAGACTGACTCAGCCATGGACTGAATCCAAGCAGTTTCTTGAATGCTCTATTCACCGTGACGTGATAACGATTCTACTCAGCGACCAGCACAGTGCAAACAACATGCTTCACCTCCCACCTCGGTCCCAGCGACAAGGACAGCCTGTCGCCACGCGATGCCCACGGATGCTCTGGGGCAGGGATGAGGCGCACCGGCCGCGGGTCTGGCCCCTCCCGGCCCCGCACCCGGCCAGCCGCATGACCTCAGGTAAATGACTTGTCTCTGAGCCTCCTCTTTTGTAAGATGCGTGTCCTAATATCCCCCCGGTGGGGTGGGCGGGGGTTACTCAGTGTCCGCCTGGGCGGTTCTGTACTCCCATCACCATGCTGGCCTTTGGAGGCCTTTGTCTGGGAGACACCTCTCTTCCTTTCAGGGTTCCAGCTGACTTTTCCTCCGCTTGTCAGTTTAAGAACTCTCTCTCCTCCCCTCCTCCCCGCCCTCCTTTTCTTGTCATTGTCCGATCGCTGTCCAGCCCGGGGAACTCCGGTCACATGGCCTGTGACTCCCAGTTTTAGAGACGAGGAAGTGGACAGAGGACTTTGCTGGCTTGGATGACCCAGGAAGCCTGCCGCACAGCAGGGCCGAATCCACACCTGTGACCCTGACTTTAGAGCCTCTCGTACTGACTCATCTTACCTCCCTTGGAGCAAGGCCAGGGGTGTTTGGGAGTGTTCAGGAGCTGGTGTTTATCTCTGAACAATAAGTGAAAAATGTGTACAAGTGGGAAGGCCTGACGCACTTTAGGATTAAGTGGAAAATGGAGAGACTTTAGGCCAGCGACCCCCACTCCCCCGTGGGCTCAAGGTGATGCAGTGTTTGTTATCACGAGGGCCGAGGGCCTCATCGACACCAAGCGCGTCGAGGGCGGGACACGCACCACCCCTTGCATAAGGATGGCCTGGAACCAGCCCCGGTTTCTGCTTCTCTCTGCAAAGATGCCTCCTTATTGCTCTTCCCACAGAACAACTCTCTGCTTTCCAGTCTATGCGGCACGAAATGGCCACCAACTCTTCCTGAGTTTATGTCCCTACCTCTTGAGAAAAGAGCCAAGACAGAGACGTCACCCCGCAATCCCATGTCTGTTGCCTCAAGGCCCGGTTCGGGTCAGGTTCACCAACGGACGCACCAGTGGTGGCCAGGGTGGGTGGGTCACGCTTCTCAGAATGGCTTCCCAGCGGCATGGATATGAGGAAGAGAGAAATTCCTAATGAGTGTTTCGAACAGCACTGCTTCATATGTATTTAACAAACATTCAGTGACCCCTCACTCTTCAGGTGCCAGGCATGAAAAGTGGTCTTTACCCTCATTGGCTTTCCGGTCGCTTTGATTTTTCCTGGCTCTGATGTCCCCACTCTCTACGGAAGGACATTTATCTTTATTGTTGCCTCCCCAGCTTCAAGGTTATTCACCTGTTTTATATTCTGTTGTGCAAGGTGTATGGATGCACTCCAGCAAGAGAACTTGGTGAGCAATACGAAAAGCCCACTGGCCGACCGGCCAGCCTCCTCGCTGTGACCCTGGGGGGCAGGCAGGTGGATGGTATTATCTAGTTAGTCTTGGCGACTGATGGATGGTCTCCATCCACAGGGACAGTGATAATGGGAGTTTCCTCCACTTTTCCCGTCTCCCCGTATTAGCTATTACCCCCTTGACACCACAAGTGCGCTTCGAGCCACCCTGAATTTTTATTGAATTTTTTTCTAAGTATTATCCTATTTGAGATGTCTTTCCTCATTTTCCTCAGAGACCAACAGGTAGATGGATTTTCAAAGTGTATACCGCCAGGATAGCGTGTTATCAGAGGCCCCAAAAATAGAGTTTAAATGGTGAGCCCAGGCAGACTTCTGAGTTATCTGATGCCCGGCTCGGGAATTGAAAATCATGATTTAAGTTGTTGCAAAAACCCCTAGTTTTTCTCTGCCTGAAGTTTACAGCTGCCTTGGAGCTTTATAAATCATAACTCAAGGCATCTGAAGTCAAAAAGGGGGAAAAATGGAATGAAGTGACCGTGAGAGTCGGCTTCCGAGGCTGGTGCTGGATCTCGGGTTTGGCTGTGACTCCTGAGGCTTTCTGGACGGGGGCAGATTGAGGGTATAATAAACCACAAGACTCGTGGTCAGTACGCATGAGCTCTGGGGCTCCTTGGATATTTCTCTGCTGACAGAACTTCACAAAGTGCAAAACACATCTAATCAGCTTTCATGGGGCATTTTTGCTCCTCTGTTTTAAGCAAGGTTTTAGGAATTTAGTGTTTACACTCAAAGGTCCCTTTTTAGTTAGATAAGGTGACATTGTAACTGCATTTATCGGAGGAGGTGGTTAGCAGAAGACACACCATGGTGGCTGTGACCGTGGGTGTTGGCCTCCAAGAGTCTCTGTTTCCATCTCGGCTGAGCGCTGTGTTCGCCCGACCAGCTGTGGGGTGGTGAGGAACCAAGCAGGTTCCGGGCCGGACACCTGCTCAGAGAAGCACTAACACAGAATCGGCCCGCGCCGCGGTGGGGGCTGGTGGGCACATGGGGAACGCCCAGGGCAGGTGTCAGGACGTGCAGCTGGGACCTCGGACAGCAGCTGAGGTTGCAGATACAGGTGGGATGCTGCTTTCGCCGGGAAAACCTCAGCTCTGCTTCTGAGAACGTTTCTCCACATCTGTACTTTTGCCCAAACGGGAATGACTTCTTTTTATCCCCAGTTTTCAGAGTTTTCTTAATGGGCACTTTTTTTTAATAGGGAAAGATCAAGTTTTCGGGGTTTTTTAAGATTTTATTTATTTCACAGAGAGAGACACAGTGAGAGCGGGAACACAAGCAGGGGGAGTGGGAGAGGGAGAAGCAGGCTTCCCGCTGAGCAGGGAGCCCGATGCGGGGCTCGATCCCAGGACCCCGGGATCATGACCTGAGCCGAAGGCAGACTCTTCACCGACTGAGCCACCCAGGCGTCCCCTAATGGGCACTTTAAAATATTTATTTGTGCTTGTTTAACCTTCCTGGTGAGGATGGATTCTTCCAAGCGGGGAGTCTGCACCATCTAATTGTTTACTTATCATCTTACTGCACAGAATAGAAATAGGACAGAAATATATGTTCAAGTATCACTTGATGCAGAAATGGATGGATGGATGATTGGATGAATGAATGAATACAATTCTCTCTAGAGGGAAAAAAAAATCCACACATGTATAATATACAAAGATGCTTCACCCTCCTTAGCTCAATTTTCAGTTTCACTCCAAATGTTCTGTTTGGTTGACCAGTAGCTCTTAGGTCCAATTTTAATGTCAATGAAAGACAAATCATCTGTATATGGAAGAGAAGGAAATAGGGCTTACCACATAGGTTGTTGAGAAGGTCAAGTTAGCACTGTAACTGTGTGTGCCACATCCCTTCACACCTGTTCTGCCTAAACCCTGCACCCCGGGATCTGTCAGGAGTGGGCCGTGAAAAGATGGGGTGAGCAGAACCGGCATTTCAAGAAAGAATGGTGTCTTTTTTGGAAATAAAGAATGCACCTAAATAATTCATTGGCAAAGTCAGCATTCTGTCTGTCAAAAATATATACTCTAAGACCCACTGAATTAGATTCCACACTGGCTTTTGCCAATCTGGGAGTAAGTCTGCAGGCCCCTTTAGGAACACGAAGCTTGCGTGTAGGGGTATCTGTAAGATTTTTAACCTCCGCGTGATTAGAAGCCCCGTAGGCTAAGAACTCTGTCTTCTTCATCCGTGTTTATCACACAGAAGTACTCAGTACCTTTGTAGGATGGATGGGTATTAGGGACATGTGTGTGAGTCTGTGAGAGCTGCCAAAACCAAACACCACAGGCTGGGTGGCTTACACAATGGAAATTCATTTTTGTCACAAAGGTCGGGAAGCAGGGTGCCGTCAGGGTCGGTGTCTGGTGAGGCCTCTCTCGTTGGCTTGCAGATGGTGTGTCTTCCTCACTGTGTCCTCACATGGATTCTTCTCTGTGCACACGCACACGGGATACGCACCCCCGTATCTATTCCTCTTCTCAGAAGGATCTTATAAGGATCCGGTTCTCTTGGATTGGGGTCCCACCCTTCTAAATTCATTGGATCTTCATCACCTCCCTAAAGACCCCCTTCTCCAAACATGGTCACAGTGGGGGTAGGGCCTCCACATATGAATTTGGGGAGACACAATTCAGTCTATAGCTCCATCCAAATTCACAGTGAGCTCCTCTACCCACGGTCACATAGTCTTCCTTAGAACATCCCCAGGGACGGCCCTGCTATTGGAAAACTTAAAGGAGGGGAGGACTGGTATTTGGAGCATCTCTGTCGGAGTGATCTGACTTGGGCTTGCGACCGGAGGGGCTATGACCCAGTGTGCTTTTGCTTCGTGGAGTGATCTGCTCCAAGCACAGTGGTGTGCAGAGGAGTTTGTGAGCTACCACATGGGAAAGGTATGTCTCCTGCCTGCGGAGGCTTGTAGCCAGCCTGATGGAGAGAACAGGTGACAGTTTTTGGAGTTCTCACTGTGTGTAAGCATGTCGGATGAACCGACTCATTGAACCCAGACGTGGTTTTGAGGTAGGTAACACTACTCATCATGTGATGCTAGAGGTGTAGGGTCGGGGGTCCAGAGACACTAAGTTGCTCTCCCCAGGTCGCCCGGCGGACAGGTGCCCACAGGTGCCTGCTGGTTCCGGAGCTGCCCCTTACACACTGCGCATTCCCAAATTTTCAGTGTGGGTGTGTAGGCAGAGGCCATTCTCAGAAACTAGTAGCAATTAGTCTTCCTGTTTCTTCTCCATCAAAAGGATCTGTTAGGTGGAGCGAGCTTCTGTGAGTTTTCAGACCACTTCTGTGTTTAACTGCGCCCCCTCTAAGCCTTGTTTCATGTTTCGTTTTTCTTTTTTCATTGGTTTCTTTGAAGGTCTTTCCAGGAAGGAAGAAAAGATGTGATTTCCAGGGTGTGATTATATTGTAACCTTTGAGAATCTATATTTCCGGCTGGAGGCTGGGCTCCTGTTTTTATGTTACTGGTAACTGTATTGTTTGCCGATGATCCTCCGCTTCCAGAACACCAGAAGCCAGTCACCCATCATCAGCTGCGTGGTGGATTGTTTTCTCATTCTTGGAGAGGAAGAGCTAAAACACCATTGCTGCTCTGGAAGGCAGTGCCTGCCGACTTACTCCACAATAATAAAGTGTCCAGGTTCCCAATGTCTGCTGGACTGAACACTAATGAGGTGCTAAAAGACTCCCAAAAAGTTGCATCAATATTTTAAAGCCTTTTCTGCCACAGGGAAGCATCTGTGTTCAAACTTCGTTTACCGCTGGGTAAGGCAAGGCTGGTGTCTCCTGATGGATGTGCTGTCAGAGGAAATCTGCAGGTAGCTGCTCTGTGCTCAGAAATGTACAGGAAATTGGTCACTAAGCAGAATCTGGTATCACCTCTGGAGAATATCAGCAGACCCATTACAGCAGCTGCATTTCCTGGGTTAATGTGAACTAAATCCAAATCCAGATGAGCTCTCCTACCGAGAGTTCCTGAAATGGGTGCATTTATAGGACGGATGACCTGGTCAGTGACGTGCTTCTTGAATGTAGACCTATCGAGGGGCATGCTGGAGCCTTAGAACTGAGGTGAGAACCTTACGGAAGACTCTGCCTGCAGGTGCCCGTGCCCAGGTGGGAGGCAGTGGGCACTGGCAAGTCGACCCTAAGTTCCTAGATTAATTACGGTATTTGGGTTGGCTACGGTAGAAACGCAATCCAGCTGGCTCAAGCATACTCTCTTCATAAAGAAAGTGTCCTGGCTTAGGGAACTGAAAACATCATGATTCCTTCATGCAAAGTTCGGTCAAGGGTCTCTCTGGTTTAACCAGACTTTGTCTAGAATTTTTTATTCCTGAGACAGGCCCTCTGTCCGTGGAAACACGGGATCATGCTTCGGTCCCAAGCCAGCTCAGGACACCTGCTCTGCCAGGGGGCTTTTCCTCCTGACCTCTCCTACTCCACGGCTGTCCTGCTCTGGGCTGGGATCAGCCTGTGCAGACCCCTCTCTGTCCTCCCGGGCAGAGGATGAGCTTGGGAGAGGTTGGCCCTTCCCTGAGATTCCACCCTCCTGAAGGCAGGGACTGTGCCTTATTTACCTCTGCGTCTTTGGGCTCTGTTTTACTACCGCTATGAACAATACTGTTATTCTTATTACAACTAGGCGCTCCCACGAGGTCGTGCTAACACTGTACAGTAAGCATTTCAGTATGCACACTAGCGAGCTCACCCATGCACGCAGAGTGCACACATGCCTAGAAGTCCCTTTCGTATTAGCAAGCACAGGACGTCAGCGCGAGTTCTAACCTTGGCTATGGCTCTTAGTACATGACTCAGAGGATTTTGCCCCTCTTTGGCCATACTTCCCAATACTTCCCGTGAATGACTGGGCGTGCTTTTCCTTCCCATCGTCCGTCACCAGGAGCCAAGCATCTAAATATAAAACGTCAGGCAGTTCGGATGTTACCGCCCAGGTTTGTTTTCCTTTAAATCTGTAATTGACCAGGCACCTGGGTGGCTCAGTTGGTTAAGCGACTGCCTTCGGCTCAGGTCATGATCCTGGAGTCCCAGGATCGAGTCCCACATCGGGCTCCCTGCTCGGTGGGGAGTCTGCTTCTCCCTCTGACCCTCCCGACCCTCCCCCCTCTCATGTGCTCTCTCTCTCAGTCTCTCTCTCTCAAATAAATAAATAAAAATCTTTAAAAAAAAAATAAATAAATCTGTAATTGACCATTTGTCAATCCTTTCTAGTTGGAGATACAGCATCTATTTCCTGTTGTCTGGACTGGGGAGAACACTTCGTTCTTAACCTTCTGCTCCTGCTGCGTAGATTATGATTTCACTATTAATTAGACAGATTTGTGGGTTGTTGTTTTTTTTCTTTCACTACTGTTTTGGCGACCTCTGTTAAGAACTGACATTCCTAATTGAAATCCTTTAATGTGGCAGCAGGAAGCTGCAAGCTCCCCAGCTTCTGTCCGGGCCCAGGGCTTCTCCGTCTCCCCGGGGCCAGAGTTGGGGCTCCCTGGGCCACCTGCAGCCCCTGCAACTGCCTTCTTGGGACAGCCATGCTCTCAGCTGCTGCTTACCCCTGGCGCTTACTGCCTTGTTCCGTTTACAGATGCATTCACTTCGTGCTCCGTGAGAGCAAAGAAGACCTTCATTTCTGTTTTGGTGCTTTCCTCTGGGTTTAACCGCCTGCCACGTGCAGTCAGTCAGCTCACCATCCCTTCCTCCTGGTTCCTGCAGAAGTTACCACATTAACTCGGATGCCTTGAGTCTCGCGGGACAGAAATTCAACCTGAGCGGGATTCAGGGAAGTAATGAGATGCTGGTTCGCATCACTCAACAATCCACACATCAGGATCTCGGTTCACCAGCCCCACATCCTGAGGAATCATTAAGGAATGATTCTCAGGTGCCTAGTTCTCTCCCTGAGTCCTTTTCATTGGTTCCTTAAAGGGAGGGCCGCAATGGTCCTTTAAGGTACAAGAGATGGTATCCCCGTTTTACAGTAACTAAGGCTCTGGGGGTAGACATGCCCACATCATCCAGGTACCGAACATGTAAGATGAGGTTTGCGTCCCGATTCGCCCCACTCCAGAGTCTGTGTTTGGTCGGCTGTGAGCTACCACCCCGGATGATACAAATCAAGAAACACTTGGTGAACCTCAAGGATTGTTTTGTTGGGGAGTGTATTTGTGGAGGGCCCCATGAACCCGGATGGCACCCCAGCGTCATAGGAGAAGCCGAAGGACCACAGCGAACGTGTTAAGACCAATCAGAGTCTTTGACCCTCCGGGGAAGCGTTTGGAAAGCCAGCACTGATGCATGCATCCAGACTGGTGGTATTCACATGGGGCGGCATCTCATTTCAGTGTGTGCTGAAGATAAGGGGTACCGCAAAATGAGACAAAAATGAACAAAACAAAACCAAAATCAAATGGGAAACATTTAGAGAGGGCCTTTCTCTGTAAAGGCGGCATCCCTTGAGACTGAGTCAATACGAAGCTATCATATTCTGCATTATGCGCAGGTTCATTAAGGAATCAGTGGCCGCACTGATTGATGAAGCTTCGGGGACCAAGGCCTGTCAGCACAGAGGCTGCAAATTGCGGAGAAGGAGACACCTACTCTCTGGGAAGAAGGAGTTCTTTCAAGCCCAATCAATAGGGCCACATCTGCAGCCTGCATAAACCATGGAATATTGATAGAGCTGTTTGCAAAAGCCAGGGCTAAGAAGCTTTGCTGTTACTTGATTTAACTTCAAAGATTGGCCGTAACATGGAGCAAAATCAAGAAGGAAAGGAAAGTGGTTTCCATATGCGTTCCAGGGAAGACAACATACAGACGAAAATGGACTATTTTAACATGGAAACTCTCGCTCTGTAGGACAGGTGTTTTGCGGGCTGACTTGCAGAGGTAAGTGGGTAGGTCTGCCTCACTGGGTGGAGCATGGCTGTCAGCCTCAGAGCACGGCCTTCGTGAGTACTGTCGGGATCCTTGTTGCAAGTGATGAGTTTGAAATCGTTCAAGGTTTCTCAGTCCTGACAGGGGAGGTCTGATAACTCTTTGTTGTGAGGGTCTGTCCCATGCATTGTAGGGTGTGGATCAGCATCCCTAGGGTCCACTCACTTGATAACAGTGCCAACTACTTGCCTGAATTGTGACAACCCAAAATGTCCCAGACCTTGCCCAACATCCCTGTTTACACTAGATGTAAAATTGTCCCTGGGTGAGAACCACTGAATTCTACTTCTAAGGTGGCAAGGAGAGGAATAGATCAGACCTCATAAGCCCATATTTAGAAGGTTGGGGCATTAGGGATGATAGGAGCCAGAGATGAAACTGTGACCAGACACTTTCTGTGTGTCTCTTGTTTCTATGCATCAGTTTTACCTCCCCCAACAGGCTTCTCCATAAAATAAGGACCATGGCCACAAGTAGCTTCACAGTGCAACTCTATAATAAGGAAGGAAAAGAATCTTTTCCAACCAAGTTCAGTCCCAAAGCTCCTGTGAAGGGCTCTGGTCCAGCTTGGGTAATATATCTTACTGCAAGTGACTCCTGAGCTGTCTGTGTTGGGAGGGAGCTGAGGGACTCGGTTGGCTCACATGCTCTCCTGTTGGGCAGGGCTTTTTTGCCAAGGAGAAAGGAGGAAGATTTGCTCATCCATCCATCCATCCATCCATCCATCATTCCATCCATCGTTCCATCCATCCATCCACCCATCCGTCATTCCATCCTTCCATCCATCTATTCCTCCATCCATCCCTCATATACTTTGTGCTATTCCTTGTCCTGTGTGTGGAGGATGTAAAGATGAACAGCTCACTTGGGTCCCACCTCTGACAGGATTTCAGTGTGCTTTATTAGATGTTCAGCTAAAACTGGGACAAAGAGCTATGTCATCTCGGCAGGTGATGACAGTACACTTTTTAGTGGTTTGGGAAATGACTGAAAAGAGTCTGGAAGTAGATATAGGAGTTAGGAGGGAACAGAGGAAATTTGATTAGGAAGGCAATGAAAAATAATGCATTCTCAGCATTGAAAAAGCATCAGCTAGTTATTGTTGTTTTAATGCCCGATGTGCTTGGGAAATTGGGAGATGCCAGTTTTCTTGAAGCACAGTTAGCAGGAGAGGTGCTGGGACATAGTGTAGAAGGACAAATGTAAAGCTGAGCAAAGGAATTTGGAGTTTACCCCCTGGCCAGAGAGGAGTCACTGGACATTGGTCATTGGGTGAGAGTTTTTGAAAATGAGCTTTGGAAATAATGAAATTCAGGCAATAATGTCAGATGTGGATAGGAGAGAGGAAAGAGGATTTCTGAATTTCTCTTGCAAGGATCAAAATAATCCACTGGAATGCTTAAGAGGAGACCAGTGAGAAACATTGGTGACAACGTTGTTGAAGAGTTAAGGACTCAGACTAGAAGGAGCCATAATATCCTCAAAACCTCTCTTTCCTCCATCCCATGACCTTGTCGGCAAGGGCCATGAGATCTGGATCCTGCCAGCTTCTCTGACCTCTCTGCCCAGCCACTACACTCCTTTACCTCCTTTGGCTTCCTTTATAGCATTTGCCACCAGCTGACATTCCCTTTCAACTAGTTTATTTGCTTGGTTCTGTCCATCTCCCACAATAGAACGTGATCTTTGCGAGCTCTCGTGTCTCTTGTTCACTCTGACTCCACGTCGAGCACAGCATCTGGTTCCTACAGGGTGTTCAGTAAATATTCACTGAGCTTGTTCATTCATCCATCTATCATGCATTTATTCAATCATTACTCAATCATGCATATACCCAGTCATCTGTTCAGTGCACCATTTAATGGCTGCCTACTCCAGTTGGTTCATTAAAAAGAGCATTCGTAGTTGATATGTGGGTATTTGAAAGAAATAATGTCTAAATTGATAAACAGAACCTGACAGATATTTCAGCTGGTGCCTGTGTGTCACAGTTTAGTTTCTGCAAGAGGTCCCTTATGTGTAGTCATCCTCCCCCAATGGAGAATTCTTCCTTTTGACAGACAACCCAAAGAAAGAAGATATTGAAATGTTTTCTTATGGATGGGTAGAGAATTCTGGAATGGAACAGCTCATACTTTGTGTGGAGGGTTTGTTCTCAGAATCATGGCTGTGGAAGGTGTAGGATTTGGGATACCCAGACATTGCTGGTGGGAATGTCAGTCAGTGCCACTCCTTTGGAAAATGGTTTAACAGATCCTCAAAATATTAAAGGTAGAGTTCTCATAACACCCAGAAATCCCACTTCTAGGTATATATCCAAGAGAAATGAAAATAGAAGTCTGCACAAAAACTCATGCACAAATGTTCATGGCAACATTATAATATCAAAAAAGTAGAAATAACCCAAATGCCCATTTTCTGATGGTTGGATAAGCACATTTGGTCTATCCACGTAAGAAACTACTCAGCTGTAGAAAGGAATGAAGCCCTGATCTGTGTTACAACATGAAAGAGCCTTGAAAACATTATGCTACGTGAGAGAAGCCAGGCACAAAAGGGCATATATTGTATAATTTTATTTATAAAAAATGTCCAGTACAGAAAAATCTGTCGAAGCCGAAAGTCGATGAATGGTCACCAGGGGCTGGTGGGGGAGGGGAGTGTAGACTGAAGAGTGCAGTTTAATGAGTGTGCGGTTTCTTCTAGGGGTGGTGAAAATGATCTAAAATTAGATAGTGATTATTGCACAACTGTGGATCTACTAAAAACCCACCAGTTTGTACACTTTATGAGGTGAATTTTATGATATGTGAATTTTATCCTAATTTTTAAAAAATCACAGCTGACTTCTCAGAGGCATGTAAGTAATTTCTATAAGAGCACTACAGATGATCTCCTGCCATGGTCCCCTCCTGTCCACGAGGGGAGACAGTGTGTGCAGATAACTATGTGAGGCATGAGTACTAAGGATTATTACCACAAGAGAAAGAGAGTTGATTTTAGCGAGAAGCATGGACACTAAATTATTTGTTTGAAATGTTGCTTATGTGAGTTTTGGCTCTCACGCATAAGAGATGAAGATGCCAATCATTGCTGCCAAGAAGCATCTTGGAAACTTTGTGTTATTGGGATCTGAAGAAACTTCCATGGATTTGGACTTGAATTTGTAGCAAAAATGGTAGAGGTAAGACATGCATGTCATAGCTCCCTAGCACACGTCCAAGGAAGACATCACTAATTGATCCTTGTACGCCTCTCCCCAGGAATCCAGATTCCTTCTCAGGACAAGTCCCCTTCTCCTCCCTCCCAGAGCCTATAAGGATCCATCAACATTCACCAATGTGATGAAAACTTTCCTATTTCTGTTATAGCCTGTGGGAGGCAGGAAGAGTGTCTGATAGGGATTGGAGCATCCTATCAATGAGGTACACATTGGTACTAGATGGTTTCATACCTACCTCAGTTTCCTTCACTGGGTATTGCAATCACACTGTCAAGCAAAGCTTATGCTCAAGACTGTAAAACAGCAATTCTTAAGGTAAATACAGTCCCAAGACTTGCTTTGTTTGGCCAGTATCATGTCTTACTGTTTTCCTATTAGTGGTCAGTATTGAAATCTGATAGATTTTGCTTTCAACCTGGATGTCCTGCTTCTTTTGAAAAAAAAATCTGATGCCCTAAAAAGGCAGAGCCAACATTCCTCCATGGAAACAATTCATTCTAGGTGTGCTGGCCGCCTCCCTTGCATGAAATATGCTCATCCCAGTTTGCCTGGTCTCAATATCCCCAAATACATCGCAGCAGACCCGACACTGTGCTGTGGTTCTGGTCCATGCAGGGCTGTGTTGTGTTGTGTTGTGCTTGCTTACCTCGTCCGAACAGTACTTCCTGCCACTCCTTTATTCATGAGAATTTATGGGTAAATTACCTTATTGTAAATTGAATTATACTATGGTTGTACAGGATAATATGATGCTGAGTTCATTTTGTACCACTAGTGTTAATCTAGGTGTCCAATAAAGGAAGGAACCTCTATAATTTCACCCTGGCAGTGTGGGGAGGAGGCAGGACTCTGGGTACAGTGGATGTGACACACCACCTAATCAAGGGTTATGGCAGTGGAGGAGCTCAGTGCTTTAGACAGAATTTTCTCAGGCAGCTCAGAAAAAGTCTCATGTAGGCGAGCATGTCATTAGCCTCTATTCATGGTGGAGAGAACACCAAGCTCCAGCAATGGCCCCGCATTTTATAATGCTGAGCACATCGCTTATGCCCCAAGAATTTCCCCCTTGGGTAGATTCTGAATTCCTGGTTCTCTTGAGGAAAGACTCAGTGAGTGTGTGAGTTTGGAGGGCCAGCCTTCTCCTGGCAACGAGGAGCATGTCTTGTGTCTGCTGGGTCCTGTCCGCTTGGGTCTTTCAAAGTCCCTCTTCCAGTCTCTCTTTGTGGAGTAGGCGGTTGAGAGGCCATGGTTTGCCTTGACTTAGGTCCGTCCCGGGAATCACAGAGGTAAACTCTCTGTTACTGATGCCCCTGCCATACATAAACAATGCATGACTCTCCTATTTCCCAAGTGCTTTTTCTTGTCCTAATAGAAATTTCCTAAGAAGCTTTAATAGGAGTTGCAAAAATTCTGCAGAACTTTCTCTGATTTTCCCCCTTGAAAACCTGTTTATCCTGCCAAATACCTTATGTGTGTTTGTGTGTGTATGTGCGGCTAATTTATGTGCAAACCCCAAACATCTAAGCTTTGGCTTCAACATCTGTGCCAATGGAACCTAATTACCAGCGCCGCTCTCCAGCAGGCTCAGCGAGTGCGGTCGGAGCGGGTGCAGGAGGCTGGGCAGGGCCATCTGCTGGGCTTTCACCAGATAAACAGCTCCTAATCCCTTCTGCGGCACCGTTTGATGAATACGAAGTGTTTGGATCTTTTCCTAAGCTAACAAGCGTTGGTGGTGCTTTTAAAATCCCCCAAGTCAAGAGATGAGATGAGAACATGAAAACATCCTACAAATAAGCATATGCTAAAACTTTGTACTGAGCTCTAGTCTTTGGCCCCGGGATGCTCTGAAATTTCGATAAGGAATAAGTTTTGGAAGATACTTATCTAGAAATAGCAAAGCGTTATTGAAAGTGTCTGGAGGCAGAGCTTTTTCCCTGGAGGAAAAAGACTAACATGTCTTGGGTTTCTCATAGTGAGGGCCATCAAATAGAATGCAGAAATATTCTGTGCCATCTAATGGAGGTGGACTGAGAGAGGTCTCAAGAGTCTCTCATGGAGATGTTGTGTGTGTCTCAAATTAAGGTGAAGAGTGGACCCTTTTTTCAGGTCTGAGGGGAAGACAGCCAGTGAATATATTCATCTCCCAGGCCCCCTCATGGGAGCTTTAGGGAAATGTAATTAAAAACAGTGTCTTCCCCCAACTCAGAAAACCTCGCCAAAAAAAGTAGGGGAGAAAGAAAACGATTGCATTATGGAATCAGTATTATACCAGAATGTGATGTGCATCACAGCAATTTGCTAAGAAGTTTCAAAGACAGAAAGAAATTCTACCATTTTATAGAGCCCAAGCAGATCTAATCCATTTCATACATGTTCCCCAAATAAATCAGTTTTTCTTATTTTGAAATTTTATTTGCCCATACAGAACCCCAATTCATTTACTAATTATTGCATACTCTGTATGTTTAGTGCTTAGGAGAGTGAGTGTCCGACCTGGGGACACAGGCAGGCAGGGGAAAGCCAAGTGGGCTCAGGTTCCCTGGACTCAAACCACTGCACTGAGCTGGCGATCCTGGCCCCTCACCCTGGGAGTTTAGTTGGAAGACCATGGGCATCGGTCATGAAGCTCTCTCTGCCTGCTCAATCTTCTGAATCCTAGCCTCACACACTGCCTGAGACAGAAGGGCTTGTCTTCTGTCCTGTGTATTTGTGCTGAGCTATTCACCCAAACTCATTCAGAACACAGGTTTTGCATCCAGGTAGCATGAGCTCAAATCCTGGCTCTGTCTCTTGCTAGCTCTGTACCTCTGAGGAACTGGCCTCTCTGAACTTCATTTGGTGCATTATGGGAGAAGAATAAGAACACTTTACCTAATACAAGTACCATAAGGGTTAGATGGATACAGTACACATTAAGTTCTAAGAACAGTGCCCAGTGCATGGTAAGCGCTCCACATAGAGTGGCAACTCTTAGCCCTGCTCTGATTTCGAGGGTTATTTGAATATAAGGCAAAACCAAAAATTGATCTAAGTGCTCCTTAAGTGGCAGAGAATAAGCAATCCTTTTTGCAAAGCTATGTAAAGAGTATTAAATATCCTTTAGGTTTGGATGAAAAAGGACGGCTACATTTTTAATACAGTTTGCCTATCTTCATATAGGTGTGTGCATTTTTTGTGTATGTGTGAGAAACGTACCATCTATTCTGTAGCTTTTCTTCCTTGATTCGGAGCTTCGCATCTGTCAGGTTGAAAGCAGGGTGATGAGGAGGAGTTATAATAATGCATGGCCAGGTTCTTGCAGTTGAAACAGACTGGATGGATACAGGGGCAAACTCCAGGTGGGGGTGGGGGTGGGCACACAGATTAAACTCCTGCTTTTCTTCTAAATTACTGTGTGATGGTGGAAAATGCAGATGTGAGTCCTGGTCCTGCCACTTACAGCTCAGTGACCCTGGGCTCCTTACTCGCATTGCCCGGTCCTGAGCTTCTTCTTAGGCGATTGAGAATGATAATAGCACTTCATATTCTTGTTCTATAATCCAAGGACTCTATCTATATCTCTATAACATAAATATGTATAATGCATGTACAGTAAAACATTTATGTCCTATAAATATAAAATATACATGAAACACACAATAACCCATAAAGCATACATAGAATTATACTTATACTATATAACATAAATATACATAATGAATATATAATGCATACAAATACAACATATTTATACATTGTATAAATATAAAATATATATGAAGTGCACGATAATTCATTAAAACATACATACAAATTATATAAAATACTATACATATATACTATATAGAGTATGTTACTATATATAATAGATATAATTATACATTACCTTTTATATTTATATATATACTTACTTTACGTATGTACTATACACACACACAGAGTGGATAACCAGTGCAACCCCTCTTCATGTGACGACGTGAGGTGATAAATACCCACGTGATGAGATGAATGGCACAGATCCTATAGTTAGGCTACTACTGACCTTCTGAGGACAAGTCAGGAGGAGGATCATCTGCTGAAACTGCGGGTAAGGGGCACAGACGTACGGCCTGTAATCTGAGCGCCCTCTGAAATACCACCTTCCTGAAGACACACTTCTCACTCTTACTGAAACCGGGAGGGGCAGGACTTCTCCAGAAAAATAAGGACCCAATACTTACTGTTTTTCAGGGTAAGGAAGATGTCTTTTGTCTTCTGTTTGGTTTGCCTTTGCCTTTTAGACTGTTACTAGTGGAATTCTTAGAAGTCAACCTGGAATCCCTTCTCAGACCCTGGACTGAACCTGGGTGGCCCCAATCTCTCTCCCCACCTGCCCTGCATCCCCCTAAGGCCAGGAGGAGGTCGAGACCTGCAGTGAGCGCTTCCTGTTGGCTGCACTGATCTTAGCAGGTGGTACCTGTGTGGTCTGCGAGAACATCCGGTGGGGGGTGAACTTGAAGCCTAAATTCCCAAACATCTTGCTCCTGCGACCGAATCTTTTCCTTAAATATGCTTCATCTGGTCTGGAAAACATACATATTATATATTGCACTTAAAAATTCAGAAGGGCAGATCTCATGTTAAGTGTTCTTACCACAAAAGTTATTATTATTATTATTCTTAAAAAGGCCAGATTTCTGACCTCTGCTGAGAAACTGGAGCCTTGGCTTCCCTGGGGCTGAAGAACCGGGGAATAGAGGTTGGGAGTGAGTGAGCAAGGTTCCAAGCTCCTTATCCCCACTGCTCCCCTTACCAGCTGTTGTCCTGTGTTCCCTTTGTCCAAACATTTGACCAGGAGATGCAGTGGCCCACGTTAGAGCCAAGTGCTTGCATGCTTGTAACATCGTCACAAAGCAAAAAACAGCAACATAAATTTGCTTTTATAATAGCTCTTCCGTAACAGGTGTAGCAGAGTCTATAAAGAAACACCGGGTATAAACACCCTGGAGGGAGAAAGAAGAAAAGGAAACTTTCCCGAATCTCATCATAAATAAGTGATTTTTGTGGTGGTTTTTGCCTTGACTTTGGAAATAGCTATCAGCTCAAGGAATCAAGCGTTTCTGAGGCAATGAACTCCCCAGCATGGGGGCCTAATGAGGGAGCCCATAACTGCCTGGGGCTGAGGATCTGATTTTTTGAGGCAGAAGAAAAGCCGAAACGCGGGGATGAAGTGCCCATCCTGTGTGTAAACAGAAAGTGGGTTAGAGAGGAAAGTGTTCACGTCCTATGAAGTCTAACAGCCGCTTACGTGGATGCTATTATTTGACAAGAGAGTATGGGCTGCTATCGGCCCCTCGGCTCTTCTCCCTGCGCCGCTGGGCAGATTTCAATGCTAGAAGAGAATGGGGTCTTGCTTAGTGCCAGGCGGCCGCCGATTCCCCTCCGGGGGACAGTGGACAACTGGAAGTAGCCCCGTGGCTGGAAACCAGGCAAATGTGCGAAGTGACAGCCACTATGGTGGCCGCTGAGCTTATCCAAGAGCCGATGCCTCTCTGGACACCACCCGTGATACCGTGAATTATAAGAAATACGTATTTGGGTCTCCGTCTGTGGCTCCCGGCTCCCCAAACCCTCGGGGTTTTCTAAGCGATAGGAGCGATTTTGAGCATCTTTTGTTGTAATAGCTGGTCTTCTGTCCTCAGTGGAGAGTCATAAAGGTGGAAGGAGTGCCTTGTTATTCATAACGAGCCCCTTTCAACCACAGGGGTTCAGAGCCATCGGATCCCGGGCCTCTCCTGGAAGCCGAGCTGACCTGCACCGGGCTCTCCCCTAGCACCTGTCCTCGCAATGTCAATAACACGATCACTCTCAAACTCTTGCTCACGCACGCGTCAGGTGCCGGCCTCAGGCCAACCAGTAGGGCCCGGGCCGGTCCCCTTCCTGCTACAACCACAGCAGAGGTGGGCACCCCCGATTTCCCAGGAGAGGAGAATGAGGATCAGAGCACTCGCGTCCCTTGTCTGCGGGAGGGCGGTGGGGCTAGTCGTGTTACATTCTGGAGCTCAAACCACTGGTTCCCAAACTGCTGCCCATTGGAATCGCCGGCGCTCTTTGAAATAGGTCAATTCCCAGCTCCGACCCCAAGACATTCTGATTACATTGCTCTGAGCTGAAAGAGGGCAGCGGGGTCACCCTCAGGCGATTCCACAGTGCAGCAGAGCTCCGGAACCGCGGACCCTCCACTTCATCCCCCTGTTGCCTCTCCGGCTGCCTGGATCTTGTGCTTGAGTGAAAACAAGTTGAAGGCGAGAGACAGTGTCTTTGTTTCTTGAATTCTGGGTGGGAAGCCACAGTTCTAACACCGGGAAAACACCCCACAGGCCTGATGGCTGAAGAGGTTATAAATGAATCTGTGGACACACACGTTTGGCCGGGAGAGGAGCCAGGTCCTGTGTTTTCATGACCACAGCCCTACGGTTGCTGGAAAACTGAGGATATTTAAAACACCCCTGATGAGGAGCAGGCTCGTCCTGGTTTGTTTGTGCCCCAGGCCCACCCGAGAGAGCGAGGACGAGGAGGACGAGGAGAAGAAGGGCAGGGGCTGCTCCCTGCAGTATCAGCACGCCACGGTGCGCGTCCTCACCCAGTTCGTGGCCGAGGCGCCCGACTTGGGTCAGCTGAGCTACATGCTGGGCCCCGACTGGCAGTTCGACATCACCGACCTCGTGGCCGATTTCATGACGGTGGAGGAGCCGAGGATCGCGCAGCTCCAGGGCGGCAGGACCCTGGTGGGCCGGGAGCCGGGGATAACCACGGCAGCTTTAATGCACTGCTTGGCGCTTCCCCCAAATACTCAGCCCATTCTTTGCTTGTGTCCAGATACATTTGTGTGAGGCAGTTTTGTGCAAGTGTGTGTTGGTACGTGGGAGGGAGCAATGAACACAATACGCAGAATTCATCAGCCTTTA
>NC_138381.1:78856936-78884712 GCF_054177405.1 Leptonychotes weddellii
AAAAAAATAAATAAATAAATAAGTGCTCACCAGAACCAGGACTTTTACGCCTCTGAGCCTGGTTTAAAAATACAGGATGAAGCAGATTTTTCTGGGTAGGAAATATTGATGTTACTCACCCTGATTTTTAGAATAGTTTTTGTTTGTATGCACCAGAGATTAAGAAACATTCCTAAAACACTGTGTGTATGTGTGTAAGTATGTGTGTGTTATACACACATATGCATTCACTCATGAATTCTGTCATTTCAGTTCCAAATTTAATAAGAAATCAATAGATGGTTAATGATGGCCTGGAATATATCAGGCTGTCTTCAGAAATAATGGTAATTATGGCAGGAGCTAACTACAAGTGCCTTGGTTGGCTCAAATGAATTTTGAAACAGCGCAATATTTTGATGTTTAAAATTGCAACAATGTGTGTGTTTGGAGATTCATCATGGAGTGGTGAGGTGCTGTCGGAAGGAAGAAGGAGTTGGCACAGAGCAAAATTTTTGTATATTTTGTTTGCTTTAGAAATTAATCTGGAGGCAGCTTTCAGGTTTTCCTGATGGGTCTAGTTGCACTGTAGACCTATTTCTCTCTCAAACCTTCTTCTTTTGCTAATCTTTAAACAATACTTTCCTATTTTTAATCTTCTGTTGAGCATTCCTACAATTTTTCCCATAATTGCAATAATATTTGTACTGTTACCTACGTAATATTTACTTTAAAAGCCTTATTATACTTAAATATATTTGAAAAGGAAATTTTTTTTTTATGAATGGAAACTATGAATGGAAAACCAACCGCTTGTCAAAAATAGTAGGTAACTATGGAAATAAATAAAATAAATATAAAACACTGCGACCTAGTTGCTGCTACCCGCATGAGACTTTGAGCCTCAGTTCTGCTTCCTTGATGTCTAAAACGGAGATTCGGGAGAATGAGGAAGGATTATAGATATACACACACCAAACAGACAACTTTACCTTGATGTGCCTAGAAGGACACAGAATCGTGGAAAGTGAATTGCTGAGTCACCATGACGGGGACTCACATCCCCCAGAATGATGCCTGAGTACCTGGAGTAGAGAAGGTTCTCCCCCTTTGGGGTGGGCCAGATTGGGAGCCCGCAGTGGTGAGCAGCATCAGCCCCTCGCCCACCCCCGGGGACGGACGGTGACGGGCTTCATCCGGTGGAGGTAATCCCATTCCCCTGCCAGGGAATGGGCCAGAGATGGGGCGTAGGATCCAGTTTGGGCCAATCAGATGTTAGGAGGTGTCTTCCGAGACCTTCTGGGACTATTTTTCTCTTGATAGTAATTGTCCTGCAAGAAAGCTGTAGTGACCTCTGTCTTCCCATCCTGTTGTAGAGTTCTGGGAGGAGGATGGGAAAGATGGCCGGGGTCCAGGACCTTCATGATGAAGCCAATTCTGGACTCACCTCCGGACTTCTAAAAATACATATTTTTATGGTTTAGGGAACCTTTGGCTGAGTGTTCTGTGCTTTGCGCCTGGACACATTTACAATTAATACACTTGTCTCTTGCTCATTCCCAATGTCTGACTTCCTTCATCCTGTAATTCTATACACTCCACTAGCAGTTTCCTCTTGCCGTCCTGTACAAATCTCGTCCTTTTAGCTTCAAAAAGAGGGTGCAAGGAAAACTTATACGGGTTTAAAATCCCTTGGGATGAAACTCTGCTAAAACAAAAATATTACACAAAGAATGGGAAAGACATCCTTTAGGATATTGTATCGGTGTGGCTGTGGTATCTGTTATCAGAAAAGCAGCTCCTGCAATTGTTACAAGTAACCGGGTTTAACACTGGAATTGGACAGTGGGCGGAGCCGGAGGAGGCAAGCACTGGACGCTGCAGCGGGAGGATCCAAGGCAAAGTCACCAGTGACGTCATCCCGAAGCAATGGGAAAAGGCCGAGCTTGAGACGTCTGACCAGATGCTGAGCTTGTTCGGAGCCCTCGGAGGCCGCCACACTTACCTGCTTCCCAGTGATTGTGGCTTTTGCTTCATTTTTGTCTTGTTTGATTTCTCGTCATTGGAAGAGATCTCTGAAAAGTAGTCCTTAGGATTGGAAGGGAGTTGGGGTGGGGTTAAGTTAGCAAAAAATCACCCAACACAGATTTGCATGTACTAAGGGAGGGGAAAAAACAAGTCTGGAACCTTCGTCCTTCCTTCTTTTATTATTTTTGTTGTTGTTCTTTTTTTTTTGTAACATATTGGGTAATCACCGGTCACTGTCCTATACTCGGGATGGTAGTTGCTATGAGCTGGGTCGTCTTCTGCCCAAATTCATGTTGAAGCCCTAACGCCCAGTGTGATGGTATTTGGGGATGGGACATTTGGGAGGTCATTAGTTAGATGAGGTCATGAAGGTGGGGCGAGAGTTTGTTCTTGCTCTGTCTCCTGCCATGTAAAGACACAGTAAGAAGTCAGTTGTCTGCAAGTCAAGAAGAAAGCCTCACCAGAAACTGAATGAGCTAGAACCTCCCATTGCACTTGGTAAAGACTTGCAGGGACCTTTCCTTTCCCTGGGACATAAATTGCATAACTCTTTTAGAGGTGTCCACTGTTCAAAAGCCCATTTTGGACCATTTACATGCAAAATGCTATGTGATCCCAAGCTAGCTGGGGGCTTGGAAGGGGTGAGATTTTTTTTTTTAATAGAAAAAAGTAAAAGAAACAAAACACTATTCATCCTTGTTTATTTTTTTTCACTTCCTTACTTTTTTTCCTTAGAAGTTAGATTTTTCTAGCATCATTTTCTCTCTAGATTCAGCAAAACCCCACCAAGACATGAGAGGTCGGTGGTGGTCAGCGACAACTTTGATGTTTATGGATTAAGTGTGGTGGATTTTGGAGGTGTCACCTAATTTTGGATTTTTCTCTATTTTCACAGTGTCTGTTTCCACTGGCAATGAGCTAGCTGCATTGAAATAACCCAGGATCTAGGCTTAAATTCATATTAGCCAAGAGAAAACGCATACTCCTTTCAAGCAGAAAGGTGGTCATCAGACTTAGGCACTCCTCCCAGTGCTCAGGAGAAGGAAATCAAACATGATGCTCAAGCAGGGTTTCTGAGTTTGCTTCGACAATTCTACATTTTCGCCTTAGAGACTCCTGCAGCAAATACCTGGATTTAGGTTCAGAGTAAACAGACAGAGCAGAGACAGAAACAACCCACAAATCCTGCTCTGTAGTGGGACACATCCTCCTGAATCTCAGGTGCTTTGAGGTTTCTGTCTTGTCGATTCTTAACACCAAAGAGCGGGAGGAATACACATATTAGAGGAGAAACACCTCCTAAAGGGAATAGCTGAGAATAGGAGGTTCCCATCACTTACTGGATTCATTCTGGAACTTCACACAAGCCTGTAATATTTGTCTTGCTGCAGCGTTGTGTCTGATGTAATGAACAGGTACATCAGGGGAGTGCTCAGCAGACATGCCTCTGATTTCTTCCATCTTTTGATACTGCTGGGAGGGATTCTGCCAGTCAGAGCTGGAAATGAACACCACACTCATATGAGAAACAAAACTGAAAGACAGGAAATGGAGATCTTTTGGCCTCAGAACAATAACTCCGTTGATGAAGTTAAATGTGTCTGACTCAGACAGAGATACATCCACCTGCAGACATCCACCTGAAATCATCGTGGCTCCTAGCAGCAAATGGGAGCATGTTTAGCAGCTAAGCTAGTGAGAGAGAGAGGAAGAGAGAGAGAGAGAGAGAGAGAGAGAGAGAGACATACTGGTAAACCAGATGTCCCAAGCTCCTGGGTCTGTGTATTTTTAGTGCCCTGGAACTATTTGTGGGTATTGACAGATTGAAATTCATAGATCTTTCCAGCTCACAGATATTGTGATATATTTCCAAAGTCCCAAAGCTAATTTATAACTGAAGATAGAATTTCAGTCACTTATTCTATACAGTTGGAAAGCCAGCTAGTGAATCCATCTGTGCTCCTGGGGGGCATTTTGAGGACATTTGCTGAGAATTACAAATACTTCCAATACTGTTTCTCTCCACATCTATAACCGTGTTAAGAGGAGGCATCTGGGATTCGGGCATCTCACATCTGTCTAACAGCATTCCCTCAATGTCATGAGGCCTTCAGACATGATTGCATGACTCTTCCTGGAATTTAAGGCAGTATTTTGCCTAAGAGAGAGATGAAGAAGAAAACGCATACAGGTAATTGACCCACGTAACCTAGTCTGCATCGCAAAGAGTAGAAATTGGGACTGTACGTTGCAGAAAAACAGAAAACAGGCCATATGAACTGCACTCCTCCAGTAGAAAGCCTCCTCCTCCTCTTCTTCCCCGTCCCCAGGGCAACCCCCCCACCCATTCCCTCCACTGCGCTCACACAGGCTTGTCATTTGTTAGTGGATCCAGTAGTTGCTGCTAAAAAAAGAGCATCCTCACCATCGACGGAAAAGCGAAATAAGAATATTTTCCTGGGGACCATAATTGCTGCGGTCTTTTAGTGATAAAATGAAAGCTGATGTGTTTCTAGCATTCTCTGCATTTTAGGCTGGCTGCTTCCTGCTCATGTGCCAAACCCATTCCATGTGGGATCTGAAGAGAGTGGAGATTCTGGTAAACATTAGAAGCAGCCAAGGTATGACCCCTCCTGTAAGATAAATGACTCGGAGGAGCTTGTCTTTCCTACTAAGGATATGGTTTTTGTTTGCTCGTATCCAAATGGGAGAGAGCAGTTACCCGGTGTAAGCTGACAGTGCTGTGAGTGTGAGGAATGAGGTCAGGACTGGTGTCATCCCAGGGCCTTGGAGGTGATGGTGATGGGTTCTGTTCTGTCCTGTGAGGTCTTCATCGGTGCCCTGGATCCCAGTCCTGCTTCCTTCCTGGAGGACAGGTGGGGTGTAGGACCACCAGAATCAACAGTCTCCTCTCTGCCCTAACCCATTCTGTACTGGACCCATCCATTTCTGACGGACCCCACAGATATTTCCCAAAGCTTAGGAAACAAGGGATGGACGGATGGGGCAGGGATCTCAAATCTCAGGATCCATTAAAATTGATCAGCCCTAAGTGAACTAAGTCCATCAGAGAAAGACAAATACCATGTGATTTCACTTATAAGTGGAATTTAAGAAACAAAACAGAGGATCATAAGGGAATGGAGGGAAAAATAAAATAAGATGAAATCAGAGAGGGAGACAAACCATAGGAGACTCTTAATCATAGGAAACAAACTGAGGGTTGCTGGACGGGAGGTGGGTGGGGGGATGGGGTCACTGGGGGATGGGCATTAAGGAAGACACGTGATGTGATGAGCACAGGGTGTTATATGCAACTGATGAATCACTGAATTCTACCTCTGGAACTAATAATACATTATATGTTAATTAACTGATTTTAAACAAACGAGCAAACAAATAAATAAATAATATTGATCAGCCCATGGAAATGACAAAGTTGGGACTGAGCCTTGGTTTTTCCCATGTGCTGGGTCTCATTCCCGGCTCTTCTGCTCTGGTCTGTGTGGCAGGGGCTGGTCCTTGCAGACCCTGGGTCCCAGGCTTCTGTACCCATGTCTGTGTGGGTTTGACCCGCAGGGTCAATGAAGGCGGGAAGCTTAAGGTAGGGAAGCAACCAAGGCATTTCTCTCAGTGCCCTCTCTCAACTTTGGGGTCTTCCCAGCATTGGCTCTGCTCTCTCGTGTCCAGTTCCCTCCACCTCCCTGAGGTCCTGACACCAGCTGGGAGATTTCCCACACTGGCTTTGGCTCTGGGGGTGTGGCCCGTCTTTCAGGGTTTGGACCTCTCCTCAGGGTCCCAGACCCTTGGCTTGGTCCCACCAGCCCTGACAGTTTTCTGACATTGTTAATCTCCAGATTGCCTCACTTTCCCGTGGACTGAGCTCTTAGGGCACCTCTGTAACTGGCTCCCATATAAAATGATTTCTGTTGAACTATGTGGACAGGTTCTGTTCTCCTGATGGGACCCCATGAACACATCACTGGCTGCATGTGAAGAATGGCAGCAATTATAAAAAGCAAATATGGAGTGGCTCATTTGGTTTTTCATCCAATGTTCACACCTTGGTCATTCACTTTGGGTCAGCCACGGGAGAAGAGGTGAGTGAGACTCTGGTCCCAGCTGGGGGCACTCTTAGTCAGATGGCAAACACAGTCCTGAACGTAAGCAAGTCATAAAACATGTTGATGGCTAGCAGCCAGTGAGGAACCAAACCCAGCCTGTCTTCACTTGGCCCAGTGTCCAAAGTTGTTTATGAACAAAAGAGAAGTCACTCTAGGTGCCCACCCCACAGAGCGATTGGAGAATCCCATGCAATGCCTATGGCCCACCGTCACATACAAATTGCTGAATGTGTGACAATCTTTCATCTTGCTGAATTATTAGTATTAGGTGTAAAAGGCATGTGGTGTATTCCCCACAGGCAAGGTTGCCCTGGGAGGCTGGAACAGAGGATGCACAGGAAGCAAGTGTATGTGACGAGACTGGCTGGAGGGAGCCAGACGGTGACGGGTCTTCGGGGTGATTGCCAAGCTTTCTCCAGTGGAGTCTGGGAGCTATAAAGGGTTTCAAGCAGATGAGTGGCCCGAACGTATTAGTGACCCACAAGGCATCCATTCGTTACAGCTTCCAGAGCCAGGAATGAAGAGGGCCTGGACACATGGGGTTGTGCCCCTGTCCCTCCTGACCATGCTGGGCGGCAAGGACGTGTGGACACGGCGCTTCCGACAGTGAACCCGTGAGGTCAGGATCTCATCTAGGCTCTGATGCTTGCCGACGGCCTCAGCCAGTGCCCCTTCCCCCACCCTACTCCCTCATGGGCAGCCTACCAGGGTTTGGACACTTTCGCAAACATCTTCTTCTTTTACTGTTTTCTTAAAATTGTGCAGTCTTCTTTTTTTTCTTTGAAACTTTTTGTAAGTGTATACAGAAAATCCGCACCCCTTGAATTTTATAAAACTCCACACACCCAGAAAATATCCAGGGCTCCAGAAGACCCCTCAGATCCCCTTCCTCTCACTAACTCCCCCAAAGTCACCCAACTATCCTCCCTTCCAACACTCCATGACCCAATGGAAGAGTGAGCATATGGCTTGAATAGGCACCTCATCAAGGAGGCTAAGTGGCCAGGAGACCACGAAAGGTTCTTCACCTTCCACAGGGAACTCCATGCAATTTCACCACACCTTCCAAGATGGCTAACGTGAATGGGAGAGAGATGCAAAGTGTTTGCAAGGGTGTGGAGTGAGGACATTCCATCCTCTGCTGATGGGAGTCATTTGGTGCAGGCCCTTTGACAAATTCTTTGGAAATATCTATCAAAGCTGCATATGTGCGTACCCATGACTCCAGGGCAGACGTATACCCTAGAAACGCATACCCAACCCCCAAGATTCACACCCTGGCCCCAAATAAGGAAGCGTCCAAACGCACACAGACCATAGAGCGGATGGATATATAGTGGTCTAGTCCCTCAGTGCAAGACCATTCAGACTTACAAGGACCCAAACTGTTGTGTGCAGTCAAGGAGGGGGTGCACACGCATCTGAACCAAAGAAATCATGATATAGGGTTGTATTTACATGAATACATGCATAAAGGAAAATTTATATTTCTACCAGAGTTGGAAATAGGGATCACTAATCACACACACACACACACATCCTTTCTAAATCTGTAATTAATGCAAAATAATGTCACTAAATTCCAGTTTGATTGACCGACAAATGCTCCAGCCTGAGACCCCTTTTTCCTCATTAAAAAAGTTTGCTGGCATTAAAAAGGTGTTCAGAATTTATTAACATCACACTGAGAATTTATTTTAATGTAATGAAAGGGATGGTTCTTTTTCTTTTTTTTTTTTTTTTAAGATTTTATTTATTTATTTGACAGAGAGAGACAAAGCGAGAGAGGGAACACAAGCAGGGGGAGTGGGAGAGGGAGAAGCAGGCCTCCCATGGAGCAGGGAGCCCGATGCGGGACTCGATCCCAGGACCCTGGGATCATGACTCGAGCAGAAGGCAGACGCTCAACGACTGAGCCACCCAGGCGCCCAAGGGATGGTTCTTTTTTAACCCCAGGTTGGTGACGGCAGCAATGTGTGGGCCCCACTCCCCTGAGGTGCAGCCCTCAGGGAACAGAGCTGGTCACCCTGACCTCCTGAGGACAGTGAGGGTCCCCAGGTCCAAGGCCCTCTCTCTTATATAAGGATGCATGTTCCTGACAAAAGACAAACGAGGCCATTGAAATGCTCAAAAATGATTTTTGGCCATCGTGTGACCCTACCGTAAACCATTATTCCCGAAAACACAAAGTAACAAGGTCTTTTCAAAGGAGTTGGAACAAAAGTCTTGCCCTAGGGTAAAGGAAATAGATGAGCTCACATTTGATGCGGTATGAGGCTTCTTCCTGACACTTCATTTCCCCATGAACTCTGTCCTAAAATGAGAAGAAGTCTCTACCTGCAGGAAGCCCAAGTTCAGGAGCCACCAAGAAGGGGGCTCCATGTGGGGGCGTGGTCAGGACGACACCTTTTGTCCTAATTTCTGGCTACTCTGCCTGTTGGATTCGTGCTCAAGTCTCTACACCTCTGATAAAACGGAAAGTTAGTAACATTCATCAGACCGTCACGTCTCTCTTCCAATCTTCAATTTATCTTTTTCCTTTTTTGTGTTGCTTTCCCCATGTTTGGACCCCAAGAATAAGTTTAGGGAAATTTAAAATTTTCAATTTGAAAGCATTTCTAAAAATGAGGCCTTTTAAAGTTTCCTCTGATAAAATAGCATCGATTTCCATAACTGCTCCTTACTATTTATATACCCGTCTGGGGTGGGGTTGGGGGATCTCCTCTTGGGAATGCCCTTTTCTGTCTTACAGACAGAATGTAGCAGGAATGTGATAATGGGATCGCAGGAATGTGATAATGGGATGAGGAATTTAAAGGTGTAATTTTCAGTTTAAGGAACAGAGCAAAGAGAAGAGTAACCATCTTAATAAACCATGCTATGAATATATAATTTTGTAGAGGAAGCTATAACCTGCTCAAATATCACATATAAACCCATAGACAAGTAGACTTGGGTCCACTATTTAAAAAATAAAAATAATTCTGTTACCCTATGGAGCTCCCATTATGGTGAGTGGATGACTTATCACAAGTGTTCAAATAAAGTAATAAATGAAAGAAAGAACAGTGAGAGTAGAAAGAATGAAGGTGGGGCACCTGGGTGGCTCAGTCAGTTAAGCAACCAACTCTTGATTTCAGCTCAGGTCACGATCTCAGGGTCGTGAGATTGAGCCCCGCATCGAGCTCCACCCTCAGCACAGAGTTTGCTTGAGATTCTCTCTCTCCCTCTCCTTCTGCCCCTCCTCCTGCTCTCTCGATCTCTCTCTCAAATAATCAAATAAATCTTAAAAAAAAAAAAAAAGAAAGAATGAAGGTGGTCATAGCAAGACCCCCGACAGATGTGTCACTAAATAAGAATCAATGACATAAACTGTGGGGTGCAGTAAGTCCCCAGCGCACAGCAAGGGCTCTGTAAGTGTGGTTAATTACAGTTACCATTTCATGATTCTGCATTTTGTTTGCTGCACTGAGTTTCTCCAAAGGGATCACCTTCTCACTGAGGAATTCCCAACTGTGTCCTAAAATTGTGCCCCCACCCTCCAGCCAAAGTCCCTGCACCTCTTCCTCACTTTGCTCTCATCAATGGCCCTTCTGTTCCTGATACACGGTGGGTGTTACTAACACACCTAAGTTGTCTGGGTCCCCCGCCCCAGAATGTAAGTCCCCTGGCGGGGGGGGCGGGGATTTTCCTCTGCCTTTGCTCATGATTTATTCCCAGCCCCGAGGCATGCCTGACACAGAGCAGAGGCTCCGCAAAGAGTGGTCGTCTTCTTAGTTAATGCAGCCAACTGTCAGCTTCAGGCCGAACCACCCCCAACTCTGAGAGGGGAGGACAGTTATGGTGGGACCTTGTTCCTCCTAAGCAATCCATCCTCCCTCCTGGACAAAGTTCTCCAGTCAACAGCTGCCCCTCCCTTTATTGCATCTAGCAAAATGACCTCGTCACCACCCCCATTAATCACCTTGTCTGCGTTTGGGCGTTGCTGGGCTAAACTTTCACCCACCTTCCCAACCCCAGCTGGATGTCCCTGTGTGAGGTTCTCCAAGATCACCATCAGTGCAGGTGTTAACGTTGGCCAGGATGACGTGTCATCAATTTCTGGACAACCAATTGGTGATTCGAGTATCCTGGAGAAATGAAGTATGGCCATTAAAAACTCAAGTAAGGAGGCTTCACAAACAGGCTGAGAAGGAGACCCAAAGTGTGCCTGGTGCCCAGCTGGGGAGTGGGCGGTCCACCTGCCAGTCAGATAATGCTGTCACCAGATGGGGTGGCAGGGCGTGGGGGAAAGGGGTGAGCCTCTTCTTCCTAATAGGCAGCTTCCGTGGGGGCCCCCCATGGGAGACCACATGTAACTTACCCTACACTAGCCATTCTCTTACTGGGCTTGGACCCCTCGGATCCTGTCCCTGGAGCTAAATGCAATCTTTTCTAGCTTCCTGCTCTGTTTCTGCTTCATCCTCAAACTTAGTTTCCTCATTTATAAAATAGACACAATAATAGCATCTGTTATTATTAGCACCAGCTATTAAATGTCTTAGTGCCTCGTGCTTAGATTTGGATTTGATTTGTAACTAAGTATCTAAGTGTAGGCTTTTTTTCTTTATGATTTATTTCCAGCTTTCCTCCCTCTTGGTCCTTTCCCCCATCTGCCCTGGTTTCTCTCCTTGCCATGGCATTGGGTCTCGTGTATCATCTCTGACCCCAAGTCCCCTGGATTTTGGACTTTGGCTCTCTATAGCTCCCTGCTGCAGGGATTCCAAAGGAGAAAGAATCTGCTTGTCCAATCCTGGGTCCCACCCGAACATGAAGTGAGGATCAGCTTAGTGGTCAGTCGTGGGTTTTAGATAAAATGTTCTATTCCTAGAAATCCAGAATTTTAGCCACCTGGAAGATCAGATGGACAGATTGGCTCTGCATGTCCCTGGAAGGGTGGTCGGGCCCCCAGAGGCTGGGTGCAGAGCCCCCACTGCTCACGCCCTTTGCACACCCCAGCGCCTGCGACTACTGCATTAACAGCCCCGTCCCACCGTGCGGAGGCCTTGTCAGTAGGTGTAAGATCTTGGAAGGAGTGATGCTCTCCTGGGGAACGGGGCTGCATGAAAGGTATTGGCCACCCTGCAAATATCTGTTAAATGAATGAAGGCATCAATGAGTGAACAGATGTGTGAATGAACTCTACTTCTCCAATAAAACAAGACCTGCTCAGGAGTGGAAGTGGGTCCCTTACAGATACCTTTCTGTGGCTGCCATGGAGCTGTGCCACCTGGATTTCCATAGGTTGCCACTTAGCTACAAGGGGTTTGGTGAGCTGACAGTCTCCACCTGCTAGTCTCTGGATCTGCTTTGGTTTTCCCTCTTCCCAGGCAGCCAGCCAACAGCTGAGCACATCACAGCAGGGGCACAGTACCTGGCCAACTCTGCCCCATGCACAAGACTCTGCCAACAGGCGAACTCTGCTCTGGGCCTCCCACTGTGTGGGCTGAAATTTTCTCAGGTCCGTTTCCTGAATCCTCTCTGCCCAATCCTGCTTCCTTCCACTTTGATCTTCCACGGGTTTTGCCCTCCATAAACTGCTTGTACTCCTAACTCCCTCTTGGCATCCACTTCCCAGAGAACCAAACTGACGGAATGCCCTTTCCCATCGATACATCAGAGATTCCAAGCTAGCAAGGATGTTTTGAAGAACAGGAATATTTGACAACGTGTATAATCTGGAAGCCCAGCAGCTACAGCCTCTGGGGAACCACACGCCTGTGTCCTGTGGGCTCTGGTAATTGCGTGAAAGGAAACTGGAGGTCTGTCAGGGTCTTGTTTAGTTTCTGCTCCTGGAGATAGGGAAACCACACACCCTGGACAGGATGAATGAAGTAGCCACCAAGTCCAACCTGTCTGATGAATGCAGGCTCACTGGTCTTGACATTCCTGCATCGGCTTCTCTGAGGAGCTGGGAAACGTGATAACTTTGCCCAAAGCCTCTTAAAGAGAATGGCTCAGAGCCTGATAGAAGTAATCGATGATGCAAAGAAGAAGGTTCTGGAGAACCTCCTTGCCAGCCGAGCTGACTTCATCACTTTGAATGAGACAGAGCGAAATATTCCACAAGGCAGCCACTTTGGAGCGTGATGGACACAGCCACACAGCAGCTGGTACAGATCGAGATGGACACGAAGCCCCCACGGGCCGCCCTTGAACTCTGGAGACAAACCTGGGCAACGTGAACGAGAGAGCCACAGAGAACCTCTTCACTCAGACCCTGAACGTATCGTGAGCAAAGGAGGCTTTGTGTTGGAGTCCAAACATTCCATCGCACTCCTGGCCATTGTTCCCAAACCAAGCTACACACAATGACAAAACTGCAGATCTGTCTCGGACATGGTGGTCCCTTGGTCAACCAGACTAATTGCTGAGGATGAGACTCTGTTGTGAAAAGCAACTGGTGATTTCAAAGCCAGAGTCATAGAAGATAAATACACCATTGGTGGATTTTGCTGGGATTAAACATAAATGAAAAGGGAAAGAAAAGAACCCACAGTATCACACTTTCTGTGCTGCCCTTATAATGGGATCGTGCACCTGCCAGGACCACCGGTTGAAGGGCATCCCGCTACCAGGCTCCAGATGAACCTCGGCGAAGCCTTCACTGCCCAGATGCACACAAAGGCCCTGAGAATGTGCGTGGAGTCCGTGCCCAGGGAGGGACAACCAGTGGGTTTTCAGCCTTGTGGAAGTGACCCCCCCAAACTCAGAGAGGTTCTAAACTCCACCCTCAGACATTTGGATGAAGCCACAGCTACAAGTCTACTGGTTGCCTCCATGGAGATCCCTGGATTGTGCCTCAGTAACCAGGACTACTGTCCTCATGTTTATTCCCTCACTGACCTTGGTCTTCTTGACTAGAAAGGTCAGCATGACCACTAAGCATGCATATCCATGAAAACGACTAGGGATGCTTCTTTCCCCGAGCTGGAGGATGACTTCAGTGTCCTCCAGAATTTAGGTGTTCAGAGAAATTGCTCACAAAAGTTACAGTTGTGTGTGTGTGTGTGTTTTAATTTATGATAAAAAAAAGTGCTCTCAGTCCTTTGGGGAAAAAATTGGAAGACCACATGTACAAGTAGACCTGTTCCATCTTCTCTTGTAAACGGGGGCGATCTGGCAATACTGACTCACAGTCCCGTCTGGCAGCAAGTGGTGCGTGTGGGGAGGTGAGGTTGCCTTTGTAAGGGGCACCTTCAGTGTGCCCACGGCCCCACTCCTCACCGTTTAGCACTGACATCCAGGGTGAGTGGGAATTCCGTTCATCACGATGTTCACACTATGTTACTTCTTGCAGAAGCGTGAAGAAGAAAGTCAGACGTCTTTGGGAAGCCATGTCTTTATCCAAAGTGGGAAAACGAAAGGTAGATGAAGAGTTATTTCTAGAGAGGTGGGAAAGCCCTGGCTGGTTTGGGGAAGAATTAGATGCAGATCAGAAGTGCTCCCAGCACGCTCCACTCCTCACCACCCACCTGGATCTCATGACTCCTGGTGATCCAAGTCTTCTACAGGAGATGGACCCCGACATTGTCTCTGGGCCAGTGATGAGACAGGGTCATTCCAAATTCCCTGAGTGCAGTGGCCAGGCACAGACATGGTGGTGGACACAAGGTCAGGTCAAGCTTAATGCGTCCCTAGGCTTTCTCTGGTTGCTCTTCCAACCCTGGATGGGTCAATCAAGTCTCCTTTAGGAAAACTGTTTTATTTGAATACAGCGTTGGAATACGATCCCAGGGCGAGCTCGGGATGGTTGCTATCTCCTTGTCTGGAGTCTGGCCAAGCCGGTGTGTCCTCTGTCTCAACTTCACAGAGTTCCTCATGTCTGGAAACTTGCAAAATAGAGTATTTGGCTGAAGGCTTTATTTCATCACATCTATTGATGAGCATTAAGGAAGAAAATTAGAGTTGGGTAAAACTGAAAACCCTTACTTTGCTAATGAGAGACATCTGTTTATTGCTTTTTTTGGTAAATGTACATTTGCTTAATAGGTACTTTTTAAAAAAAAAACACCAAGCAAAGGGGTGCCATGACTTTGAAAAATTTATCAGAGTCACAGCCATTTGTTGTCATTAAACCTACATTTAGTGGAGCTGCTGCTATTTACTGGGAGGAGGAAGATGGAGGGAGGCAGGAGCAGGTTTAGGAGAAATTCAGGGCTTAGTAAGTTGTGTCTCTCTAAGACGCAGAATGGCGCTCCCGACAGAGGGCCGCGTCCCCGGAAGCTTACGTGCCAAGTGGGACTTCGCAGAGGTGGTTACGATTCTGGAGATGGGATGATTATCCTGGTTTGTCCACTTGGGACCAATAGAATCACAGAGGTCCTCATAAGAGGGAGACAGAGAAGATGTGATGATCAAAACAAAGGTCACAAAGAAGACAGAGCAAGAGCCCAGGAATGCAGGCAGTCTCTAAAACCTGGAAAAGACCCCCAAACCTATTCTCCCCCAATGTAGCCCTACCAGCACCAGGATTTGAGGGCTTGGGATCTCCAGAACTATCAGATAATACAGTTGTTTCCTAAAATTGCTGAGTTTATGGGGGTTTGTGATAGCAGCAGTCGGAAGTGAATCCTGTGCCTAAGCACATGCTTCCCTGGATGTTAGCGGGGAGAGTCCGTATTAACACAGGGCCCTGGCAGAAACACAAGGGTACAACCATTCCCAGCATGCTTGTGGGACAGGGTAATAGCAATAAGGCTCGCCTCCACGCCGTGCTTCCCATGGATCTAGGCGCTGCTACCACGCTTTACCTACAGCTGCTGTTAGTCCTCACAACAAACGAGGTGGGCACGATCACCATCCCCGTTTAACACATGAACACATTGAGGCCCAGAGACTCAGACCTCACCAGTGTCCCTGCTCCGAGGTGGCCGCAGCTACGCCGAGGCTGAGCAAAGACCCGGATTAGAAATTCAAAGTTTAAATGAAATCTCCCCCTTCCCATTGCCAAAAAGGTTGCCATTTGGTTCAAAGAGTTGAAATTGGCCTTTCAGAGCATTTCACCAGTTAATTCACACGGTGCTGACGTGTCACGTCCCCATTTGTCTTCAGTAAAAGCTTGCTCGGGTTCAAGGAACAGAGAGAATTTCCTAGGCTCTGGGGTGGCCTGAGGACACTGGGCAAACACACTACCTTTGGTTGTTCATCCTTACAAGTAACTGCGGATTTGCTGGGCGACATCCTTTGAGCTTTAAAAGGAAAGTAACACCCTGTGAGACAGATCTTTGTTCTGTGCATCAAAAGCTGACGAAGAACCCTTCCCCTCTCTTGCTCCCCTAGTTCTGGAGCAACATGAGCTTTTTGGGAAATTCAGATTTTTTTCCCCACTATCTGTGCTGTGGACACCATATACCAGCCTGGTTCCTCACCGTCACTGAAGCGTCTGGGCACTGGTCAGATGGGAACTGGGGACAGTTTCTGTCAACTCAGGATTTAAGGACATTGGCCACCTGTTATTTTTCCCGGAATTTTGTGATCTTCTATTTTACTCAGTTCAATTCAAACAATTCTTAGAAACAATGAAATGACACCAAGCTCATGCCTGGCTTTGTGTTCAGTGCTAGGGACACAGGGATACTCACGGTCTAGGCAAAGACATAGTCATGGAGGGAAAGAAGCCCCTCAGACTTGCAAAATCCACTCTGTTTGGCGTGGTCACTGGCTCTTCACTGGGGGTGAATTTTTCGGAAGTTGTTCTATATTTCTAGTAATTTGTCTTTGGAGGCTCCATTGGGTAAGACTGAATATCTAGTACATTAGCCAGCCTCCATATGACAAGACATCCTCAAATTCACAGTAGGCTGTCCACCAGCAGATTGCTATCAGCTCTTCCTGGCCATTGTTCATTGCTTATAATTAATTACAGATCTTAAAACAAAGGCACCCATTAGAGAGATAATAACTAACAGGAGCCTTTCTGTTGGAGTCTCTTATTTATGTGTGTGAATTCCCTTCCCATCCACCAGAGAGCTCCTGGACTGGGTCTTGGTGTGCAAATTCTAATTGTCATTCTTAGATCTCAAAAGCCTCTTTTCTTCCTGCACCAGGCAAAATTTTTATTTCTTGATCACTGTCTATTAACCAGACACAAAGAGAGACAATTAAATGAACAATGACCTTGGCTTGGATAGAACTTTAATTCTCATCGGGGTAAGTGCCAGAGTGCCTTTAGACACCATCAAAGAAACAGTTGTTTTAATTTCAAGTACAAAGTTGTGCATAAAAAAAAAAAAAGAAGAAGAAGAAGGTCCCCACCGTTCAGCCACAGAGCTGGAATAGGACCACCTCTAGGGAGTGGCTTTCTGAGACAGGGTGTTCTGCTAACGACTGAGCAAAGATGCTGGTGCTAACGTTCTTGTGATTTATGCTTTTGATGCAAGGGCAAAGCTATGTGAAGGTGGTTGATCTTGAAAAGTCAGTTTTTGATCTGTGAAGAAACTCACAGACATACTTGATTTATGCGAACACCGTAAAATTTCTAGTTCTTACTGCAGTTAGGGTGAAGTCCTGAGCACGTTCTCCTCCTTCTCTGAACCTCACCAGCCCTCCTCGGTAAACTGAGGGCTGGGGAAGACCCAGGTCCCCTAAGAAAACGGTGTCCTGGTCAAACTAAAGCTCTTGGACAATTACTGCCAGGAGATCCTGCACACTGTACCCCCTCTTGGAGTTTCATGGGGTGTAATAAAATTGTAATGATTCTGAAAAGCCCTGCCGATTCTTCATTGGTTTGTCTACTTCTTTCTCAAATATCTGTTAATCGTGTAAAAAAGTGTAAGTGAATATATACCCACGATGTAGTTATTTGCATCAGTTAAACACCTGACTTCTCATACTGGTCTGAAAACAATTGTCATAACTTTGGAGTGGCCTCTGTCACCAAGGCTAACTCTCAAAGGGCGGTCTAGGCAGCAAATGGCAGTCACAAATGGAGCTGGATGGTGGGGACCGAGCCCCAAGCAACGTTCCACCTGCAGGAATTATTAAAAGGCTTTGAATATGCCAGCAGCTTAACCACCTGAAATGGGGTAGAACACCACTCTTTTTAGGAGGAGAGTACATGAAATACTTTTTTCCTAGTCACTATCATTCATTTAAGGGAATGAAAAAATTGAAAAAAAAAATTTATGTCCAAAAAAAATGGTGGCCAAACCTGATAAATTAGAACTCTTTTAAAAATTATTTCTCAGGCAATAGCTCTGGGTGAGCCTTTTCAATTGCTTTTTCCATATTTGGGATCTGAAAAAATAAATGTGTCTTCATCCCACTCTGGGTTTTTAGTGACCACATCCTTTTAAGATGAAATCCTAATTTCAGGTATCTCCTGAATAATGGGGCATTCTGTTTTTTTTCTTTTTCTTTTTTTTCTTTAAAGGGGCATTCTGTTAATGTCAACATTGCATTCACTTGAATTGAATCCTCTTTTCTGTCTCCCTGCATCTTCTCTGTCACTCAGCCCTTGAGAACATATTTGTATGAATCCCTCAGGAATGATTTAGGAGTTTGGGGGATACAAACTATTTGGACTCTGGGTTCTGTAACATTTCTTTTCCATGTGTTATAATACCTAGAGAAGTAATATCAAAACTGTCCTAAGAACATCAAGTTCTACGGGATTCTGATTGAGCGAGCAATGACCCAACATAGATATCATCTGCCAGGAGAAGCTCCATGCCCGGCTATTGATGTTGAATTTATGTTGCTGAACATAAAGTCATAAAAAGTCCCAGTTGCACTGTTTTATCAAAGAGGTATCTCTTTATTGGCCTCTCATGAGCGATTAAACTTCAAATTGGCATCAATTCATGGAGCAAGTGGGATGGGCTGCTCAGTAACTGGGACTTAATTATATCATCTGGTCCATTAGATGGCATTATCTGAAGTGATTTCCCAGATACATCTAAGGCATGTACCAAGTGGGAACTCTACCATCATGCATTTGGGAAACTACTTAAACTACTCAAAATGTCTCTAGATCTTGTCAACTGGGAAATCAGTAAAGTGTGTTTAGCAGTGAAACAGCTGTTCTTCCTCTTCCGGCATTAAGAAATTACTTAAAGAGGATGAATGTTCAATTAGAACCAGGGAGTTCCTTTTGTGGATCTCTCCTGGCAGGGCTGCCATGGACAGCAGCTCAGGTTGTTCACTGAGCAAGAGAATCTGGGTGAAGGGGAAAGGAAGGACTGAGAGTTAGTCCTCATTGTATATGATTGAATAAAGTTGGTTTCAAATTCCTTCCCACTCTTCCTATTGAGAGGTGGGGTCTATGTCCCTGAATTTTAAATCTTGGCCGACTCTAGCCCTTTGACCATTGGTTATGGGGGAAGTGACTCTGTTTCAGTTTCACGGCCTTGGCATGAAGAGGAGCTTCAACTGTGTCTTGATTGAAACATCTGCTCTTGCTGTTGAGGGATCCCAGGGATGTTAATGCCCCAGCACAACCTGCTTGGTCTAGGGTGTGAGTCAGCAAACATTTTCTCTAAAGGACCACAAAGTATATATTCTAGGCTTTATGAGCCACTTATATATTTTTTGTTGCTTCTTGTCCTCCCAGCCCTCTTCTTCCTCCTCCTCTGTCATCATAGCTGTTCCCTGCTCCTCTCCCCACCTGTTCCTCCTGCTTTCACTCTTCTCTAAGCATTTAACAGTGTAAATAAATAGGTAGACGCACGAGTAAATAAATCTGTGTGCCGCGCCACACAAACAGAGCTGTTCAAATGCACAGAGATAGCCGATAGCCATTCATTGCCAGAATAATGACCAAACCTGCCATTTTTAACCACTGGGCACATTACAATATGATTACTTCTGTGCCCCATGCCTTGTGTTTCATGTTGTGATACCACCCAGCAACCCAATGGAGCAAGGTAGTGTTACTACTATCATTTTACAGGGGGGAAAACTCAGGCTGAAAGAGGGGAAGTGAGTTCCCCAAGGTCTTGGAGCATACAAGTGATGGAGCCAGGATGGATACCCACCTCATTCAGATTCAGAGCCCATTAAACCCAGACATCAACTGACAAGTCCAAAGTGGCGTTGGTCTGCCTCCCACCACCAGACACACAGGCTTCTATGCCTACATAGAAGCTTAAGCCAGTCAGATCTAGTGGTTTCCTAGATTGTATTTGATCCCATTTTGGAAAACATTATTATCAACGATGGTCAATGTTTTTGCAGCTTTTCAAACTCCTGTGATAATTCTTGGTGCATGAGAGGTAGCAAGTGATTCGTATTTGGAGAACATTAGCGGGAACAATTGAACTAATAGTTTCAATTGGGAGGAAGGGTCAATTATGAAGAGCCAGAGAATGTAGGAGAGAAACATTTTGGTGTTCACACATTCTGTGCTAATGCGACAGATGAGTTGCTCTTTATAGCTTAACAGAGAGTAAAGTAAATTACCCATAAAAGCAAAGAAAAGATTTTCTCTAACAAGGAATGTATTAAATATACAAATATTTGAATACATAATAGAGCAGACAAAAAAATGAGTTTGGTGCATTTCCTTGATGGAGGGATTATAAGGCTGTTACAGAAATTTTGGCTGGTTGCTTCATTTTTAAGGTTTTACTCCATCAAACTCTGCAGCCTCTGTTTTCTTGATTCACACCAACATGGATGTCATGATGGATACTTAAACTTTGATGGCCAGAATTTGGGGGTTGCTGGATTTTTAAATAAAATATATCTGGACCTTCCTTCCTTTCTTCCTTCTCTCCCCCCTTCCCCCCACCCACCCTCCCTTCTTTCTCTCTTTCTTTCTTTCTTTCTTTCTTTCTTTCTTTCTTTCTTTCTTTCTCCTTCCTCTCTCTCTCTTTCTTCCTTCCTTTCATACTTGAGACCATATTGCTCTGATTGGTAATGACTGTCATTCGCAGCTGCCTTCCATTAATGCTAGATAAAGCTAAGTGTTACAGCATTAGCTGTTGAAACAAAATAGGCACATTTTTAGCCAAGGTAAAGCCTAATTGTCTGCATGGGTGGCTTGATACTCTGTTCCACACAGTCACTCGGGGCCCCAAGCTCCTCCACTTGATGGCTCCTCCATCCTGTATGATGTTGGTGGGGTCCTCTGTGTTGGTCAGCAGATGGGCAGAGAGAAAGAGTAAGCACAGAACAGTGAATTGTTTGGGACAAACCTGGGAGGGGCATACCCAACTTCTTTCCACAGTCCACTGGCTAGAAGCCATTCCCATGATCCTGCCTAGCAGCAATGAGGACTGGGGAGTAGAGTCCATGCTTATACCCATGCAGAAAGGAGTTTCATTCTTTAAGATCTGTGTATGTTTTGCTAACTCCCTTCCCGGAGAATCAATCTTCTCCTTCCAGAATGCAGCAGTAAGCACCACAACAAACTCTCTTCACCAGAATCACTGCCATGAGGGGCCCTTGGGACCCAGCGACCACGCACTTCTGTGTGAGACTAGCATGGATGTCAGCCACCTGAGGCAACAGACAGGTGAGGTGCAAGGAATCTATTTTGTGCATGCCCCCCATCAAGCCCAGCACAAGATTGAGTCTGTTCCTTGATTTCCACAAGAGCCTCATTCACACAGGGAATTTTGTGAGGTTGGAGATTCTCCTGAAGCCGGGAGGCGGCTGGTGAGGCTGAGAAGAAAGGAAGGGTTTCTCTGTGCAATTCGAACAGCTTCAAACTGAACATGAGGCAAGTGTAAGCCTACACCTGCTCTTAGCGTGCTTTTATTTCTCCTCAATCATGGAGACTTTCCGCAGGACGTCCCACTTGGCCAGGGGAAAAGGAGAGGTGCATTCCTGGGAGGATTTTTGCTGTCTGCTCTTGAGAGGATATAAATTCCACTATCTTTTTCATTCTTATTTTTTTCTCCTTTCATAACTTCTTCAAAGTTGCCTGTTTTTTTTTTTTTAAGATTTTATGTTTAAGTCATCTCTACATATGCCCAACCTGGGGCTCGAACTCATGACCCTGAGATCAAGCATCACCCGCTCCACCAACTGAGCCAGCCAGGCGTCCCAAAGTTGCTTTTTTCTTTTCTTTTCTTTTTTTTTTTTTAACCTCCCTCTTCCTTACTGTTTTGGAAACTTTACCTGCAATTTCTATTATTTTAGTTGTTGAAATTTTCCCTTGTTAGACCTAAGTGTTAATGGTCTTCCTAAATGTGGTTTGACTGATCATCAGTCCCATTGCCAAGGGCTGTCAAATTCCTGGGGGAGCTGTCCTCCTCCCACATTCATTTTAGTTTGTTTCTTGATAATAGGCCACCAGGCAAAGCTCCACACCTTCCACCAGGCTGAGGAGTCACCCAGAGTGGGCCGCGCCCCAGCCTTACCTGGACAGCTTGTTAGGACAGCGCTGGTGAGCCCACACCCCATGTTTCCGACCGAATGGGCCTGGGGCAGGGCCTGGTGGTCTGTCTTTCTTATACATTCTCTGGAGATTCCTGTGGTTCTGAGGACCACACTCCAAGAACCACTGTGTTGGCCAAGGGCCTTCAACACTATTGCTCGAGATCATAAGCTTTAAAGATGCTTTTGAAAAAGCCTGCTCAGAGACACTTCCCTTATACGATCGCTGTACTTTACGACTTTAAATAAACAATGGAAAACATAAAACGGACTGTGTGTCCAGAGGCTTCTGATGTCCTCTTACCTGAGAAGCAGGCATCTTAAATCATCTTACCTGAAGCCCCCACTTGCTGGGCCCCCTGGGACCACCGACGTGAGGTCACGGGTCTGTGGAATAAACTTGAGCAGGAGTCCTGCACCTGCCCGTGTGTGGCTGGCTGTCCCCCACCCCCGCTCCCGTTTTCTCTTCTATCCTTTATTTGTCCTGCCTGCCGGTCCCTTAAAAATAAAACCAGCTTACCGCTATTTCAGTGGCGCGGGAGGAACAGGTGGAAATAAGTGTTTAGGTTGGCACTGCTATCCTCACCAAATACGGATCTCCTGAATTTTCTTTTAAGTCTGAATTAATTTAGCTTCCATTGGCAACATGATAATTTAGTGCAAAATTCAACATGTCGATGTCGCTCAATTCGCTTTGAAGTTATTTTCAGGCCCCCAGAATTTATTGTCAGCCTCTTGATTAGTCCTGAGTGATTCCCCGCACTTTAGTGCCTTCCTTTGGTGACACAAAGACATAAAAAGTCAGCAGTGTCTACTCACGACCATGAAGTCACTTTTTCCCCCAGGTTGGGCGCAGCTGGAAAGAAAGCCAAGGTTTATGTGAAACACGATGAGAAAAACATTTTTAAAGAGCAAGCAAGAAAATGATGATCTCTTACTTGCTAGGCCCAGTCTTGCTGTGGGAATGTTTCTCCCTACCCATCAATCTGCAAATAAACTTCGAAGCCTTTATAGTTTTCTGTGGTCCAGTGGGGCAGGACAAAGGCCAGAGGAGGCATAAATGTGTATGTCCCCTTCTGAATTTACAGAGATTGGACAGGTTTCTGGGCCACCCTAATGATGATTAATCCCTGGGTCTCAACATGCTATTTCTTGTAATGATTGATGGCCCAGACTGGAAGATGGGTAACATTTGCATTTTTTATACCGAGCCAGTTCAGCAAGGAAATAAGAGAGAACATTGGGTTGTGTGGTTTGGCAAACAAAAAGACTCTTTTTACCTTGACATTTCAAATGTTGATTATATACTATAAATCCCTTTATCTTTTTTCTGTCTTATTATTTTTGTTCCCATTTCCTACTGCACTCCAATAACACTCCCTCAGTCTGTAAGATGGTAGACCCCTGGTATAACTTAAAGTGTTAATGCTAAAAGAATCTTATGTAAGTGGTAATAATTTTTCACTCTCAAGATATCAAGAATAGCACTTAAGGAAAAATTTCTTTTTTGCATTTTTAAAATATACTCTTTGCTTGTTGGCATGTTTTATAAAAAGATTAAGAGGGAGAGATTTTAAAATATACTCTTCGCTTGTTGGCATCTTTTATAAAAAGATTAAGGGGGAGAGACAAAGAAAATGAACGAAAGCAGGGAAAAACTATTATCAGATTGAGATCATTCATCTCTGTGAATTACATGGTAGACACCTTTAATTTTATATTCAGTATTCGATTTTCCCAAAGTCACACATTGTCTCACTCTGTCAACTTTACCCTCTCCCTAAAATGCTATAACCTTAACTTATTTTTTTTTCCTAAGAATTACCGTTTTGGGGACACCTGGGTGGCTCAGTCAGTTGAGCATCCAACTCTTGATCTCAGCTCAGGTCTTGATCTCAGGGTTGTGAGTTCAAGCCCCACGTTGGGCTCCACACCGTGTAGCCTACTTTAAAAATTACCTTTTTGTGCTTTACTAGAAAGACAAAGTTTTATCTTAACTTTACAGTGATCGCTCATTGGGAGGTAAATGAAATACCGCAAGCCTAAGAGGAGCTAATAAAATCACACAGAAAGAAGACCAGTTGCCCCCAATCTGGATGACATGAGCCAAGTGTGAGATGAGCCACACTCAGCAGCCAGGGGCCCCCGAAACGATCGTGTTTGTAATGCCAAACATCCGGGTGTTTGCAAGCATCCTTACGCTGGGATGGGTAAATTAGACCAACCATCTGGCTGTTTGGGTGAAATTTACAGTATTCATATGTACACATTTTAAGAGTGTCATAAAGACATCTCCAACCCTGCTCACTTTTCTGGTTTTTAGAAGCAGCAAGAAATGATACAGGAATTGAGATGGTATTTTTAAAATGACCTCTCTCTACGCAGTAGTTGCCTGTGCTTTATAATTTCAGAGCTCTGTTCTGGATCTAAGTTTTGGCGTTTAACCCACCTGGGCTGCAGGATTTTTTTTCCCCCTGAAGTTCTCATATAGTAAATTAATAGCTTTGTTCTTATAACTATAGATAGTGTCTTGAAGTTCTGCATGGGGTTTCTCTGTCCTGGACTTTTAACTAAGTTCTATTTTTTTTTTTTTTCCACTGGGAATCTATTCCTGGAGACAATCTCTTCAGTTTCTGGACAAGGTTTTCCACGTGTAGGCATGCTCCGAAATGCCATCAGATACTGGGTCACATGTATGTTAGGGAGAGGCCCCTTTGGAACACATCTTCCTCTGGTTTCAAATAAAGGGCATGGGGGAGGCAGGGCCACCGAAGCCATGGCCGATGGGCATTGAGACAAGACCCGGCTAATTGATTCCACAGCCAGAAAGGCTGGTCTTTGTTTTGCAGAGTATTCTGTTTGTGTGTAGAGCTGAGGTTGGAGCTTCAAGTCTGGAACCTGGCCCTTTGAAATGAAACACTGTTTCCTTGTTAGCCACTCTGTTGGCTCCCAGGCTGCACCTTGTTTCTATTTTTTCAGCCGGGCGTCCGATGCCCTGGTGATTGCATCTCAATGTCTTTGCACACCACAGCTGGGGGCCAAGTTGGATGGGGGAGAGAATCGCTTCTGGGTTAAAAACAAAGCAAAAAACCCAAAACAACAAATAAGCACCAAGCATCTGTGGAGTACTGAGGCAGCTAAGCAAGCGAAGGGTTGGCGGATCCTATTAGAGAAGTATTCCTATGTATACGACTATGTACACAACAGAAGTATACAACTTCTTCACTCTCATCACTGTGGGTCATGGCTGGTTTCTTTATGCATCTAACATTGTATTATGTTCTCTTGGAACATTGTAACTAATTTTAGCCCTTCTGTAGTCTATCCTTCCAAAATGAGTTCTGCATTTTTGCTGTCTAAAGCTGAGCTCAATGCAGACATGCCAGGGTGTGTGTGTGTGTGTGTGTGTGTGTGTGTGTGTGTGTGTGTGTGTGTGTGTGTGTGTGTGTGTGTGAAATGTCATGACATGGGGAGCATTGGTTATTTTCTTACTTTTGTATGTGCACAGTGTTGGTCTATGGAGCTACTTTCTACACCTACTCATTCCCTTTTTACATGAATTCCTACTGACAAGCTTTAAAAACAGTTTTGTTTTTTTTTTAAGCCTTTTTCCTGGTCATTCTTCCTGCTCTGTGCTGTCACTTTGTGCTCAGCATGCTCCTTTGGTAGACCCCAGGCCATGGCATTGGCTTCTTGTGTAGCTCTGGCCTAGAAAACGGGTACCCTCTTATTTCAGGAGGGAATCAGACTCCCTTGTTGTGGTCGTCCATGCCTAGCACACAACTGTGTCACAGAAAATGCCCATTTGAGATTCATTTTATTTTTTAAAGATTTTATTTAGTTATTTGAGAGAGAGAGAGAGAGAGAGTACAACCTGGGGATGGGGGAGGGAGAAGCTGACTCCCCGCTGAGCAGGGATCCTGATGCGGGACTCAGATCCCAGGCCCCCGGGATCATGACCAGAGCCAAAAGCAGATGCTCAACCGACTGAGCCACCCAGGCGCCCCTTGGTACTCATTTTAGATTATGAATAACTAAAGTTAGTGTAGTTAGTGTAAAGTAGGAGGAAATCATTCCTAGAATCCAAAGGGCTCCCGTTTTCCTACCATGCATAAATATGAATGCATGGACTCAGTGAGTTTATTACGCCTTCTAAGGGGCTTAAAAAAACCCCTCCTGATATTTGGCCGCATCGTTTGTGAATGCAGCACTGGACACCAGAGACATCGATTTTGTTTGCTCAGGAATTCTTACCCATTTATTCTGGGGAATCCTCCAGGCCTCTTCTAGATGGGTCTTCTAGACAGATCCGTGTTGACCCCCCACTGGGAAATCGCCCATCTGGTATGCCACTCGGGGTTTCCTGCACGTCACAGTGCTGCAAAATCATGCACACACTCACTCTGTCCACACTGACTTCTCCCCTATCATACTCTTGGTTTCCTCCCCTTTCCTGATATTCTATGAACATGCGTCAGTCTCATTTGCAACTTCGTGACTTCATTTGCGTCTCCAGATGAAAAGGGGCCACCCCTTATTTCACTGGTCATTGCCTGACGCAGGCGTGGAGACTGTGGCCGGGACACTTGGGAGTCAAGTGCTGGCTTTCTTCTGTACCCTGTGCATCATTTCTTGGAGAAACAAAGGACCTACATTATGAGGAGGAAGTTGACAGGCTGTTTTGCTCATTCCTTCAGATTCGTTTGAGAATGACTCTTTCATATGAGTAATCGTATTATGGAAAATAGGCCCAGGTAATCCACAGCCAGATCGCAATGATAAGACACTTCAGGATAGCAATTTGCATTGCCAAAACGCAGGCTCTTTTTCAAATATTTTTGCCTAATGAAATTCTAATGATTTATTCTCCTCAATTTAATTTTACAACCTTCAGAAATCTCCTTAAAGTTACCAAGTGACCCCGTGTCCACCCTACAAGTCTTTGCCTTTGGAAATGTATAATGAGCATCTTAATATCTTTTATTTGAAAGGGAGTTCTATCTAGTAATAAATGTTTCTGGTTGCTTAGTTCCCGCAAAGTATGCTACTTTATTTACACCCTATAAGATATTCTCTTGAAACATTTGAAAATATAAAATCCTTCATAGGCATATGGGGTTATTAATATTGCCTCCTTATAAATTCTAGTTTCCCGAACTGGCATTTATTAAATACTTGAAATATGATTTTACACTGGAACTTCGATTATGCATAAGCCTCATGTTTGATTTATTTTTCTTTGAGATTAAAGGTGACAGAGGACAGTTATGAGCTGCTGTTATTTAAAATATCTTCTCTCTGTAGCTCATTCATTGTCAACTGACAAGTCTAAGAAGCAAGAAAAACATCGAGTTGGAAGGGATGTTGATGCAGATGCCAAGCATGCGCACAGGAGACACTGAGGGAAGGAGGGGGGTGGGCAGCAGAATAGAGGCAGGGGACCTCCGATGTGCCCCCCGAACAACTGGAAAGGGAAATCACTGTTTTTTGTTTTTATTTTATTTTTTTAAAAGATTTTATTTATTTATTTGAGACAGAGAGAATGAGAGACAGAGAGCATGAGAGGGAGGAGGGTCAGAGGGAGAAGCGGACTCCCCGCCGAGCAGGGAGCCCGATGCGGGACTCGATCCAGGGACTCCAGGATCATGACCTGAGCTGAAGGCAGACGCTTAACCAACTGAGCCACCCAGGCGCCCGGGAAATCACTGTTTTATGTAGGGTAGGGGAAAGAGAGAAATAAAGTTACTAGATGTTGCCCATGTTTTTATTATTGAGTTACTTCTGCTGCTCTGGTTTTTCTGGTTCATTTTCTGTCTGATTCAAGACCATGCGGTCCCCGTCCTGTCCGGGCAGGAGATGTCTAGTTTGGGCTCAAGCAACACCCCTGCACGGCAGGGTAAGGGGTGGGCGAGGCGAGATCTCTGGCGTTCAGACTCTTGGCTGCGTGACCACAGGCAAGGCGTAGGGCTCAGGTTGCACACTTGGGACGGGATCAATGATGCCAGCCCCCAGAACCCTACAGGAAAACCATGAGAAACCATGAGTCATTGAAAAAAATAGAAATCATTAATAATATTAATAGCTCATTGTACAGATGGCTTAGATTATTCAAGGGTTCTTTTTTTTTTTTTTTTTTGATTATTCAAGGGTTCTATCCATGGAAGATGTGACCTTTCCCAAAGCTCATCTGTCTCCCCACAGCTCCTAGGAGACAGCCAATAAATACTTATAAATTTTTATACATTTTAGAAATTTATAAAATTTATTTTTTATCTTAATTTT
>NC_138381.1:78885212-78940201 GCF_054177405.1 Leptonychotes weddellii
TCCCCGTCTGGCTGAGGCTTCCAACCCTTTAACGTCCTTTGTGACGGATTGGTAACCTAGTGAGTAAACACAAGGGTTCCCTGAGCTCTGTGAGCTGCTCTGGTGAATTAATCAATCCCAAGGTTTGTAGCGGGTCCATCAGAAGCACAGGTGACCGACCGCCTGGACCTGGGACCGGCACCTGCAGCGGGGAGGGGGCATCCTGTGGGACCGAGCCCCTCGCCTGTGGGATCCGATGCCACCTGCAGGTGGACGGGGTCAGGGTGGAGTGAACTGTAGGACACCAGCTGGTGTCGGAGTGTTGCTTGGATGTGTGGGGATTCCCCGTCTCCACTGGATTTTGTGATCAGATCCCATAGAGTCTGTCCATAGTCCTCCTGTCCCCTCCTGTGCCCAATCCTGCAGCCCCCAGTCCAGCTACGCCCAGGCTCATGGTTTCTCTACACTCTGTGAACACCTTATAAATAATCTCCTTATTGCACTGTCTTCTAATTTTCCTCATTTGTACCTGAGATTTCCTGTTCTTGTTGGAAAAGTAATAATCATCTTGGGTTTTTGGTGTTCTGCTCCCCAAACTTTACCACAGCAGAGAGAGATGTAAGTGTTCGTTGCAAACCACCATGGCATTCTGCTTTCCTGTTAACATAACCTTGAGAAAGTCAAGTGCAAATTCTGATTTTCACCCTGTAGTGAGTGTCCTAAGTCCTTCTTTACCTATCAACAAATCAGCTTTATAGAGACGTGAAATACCACCTGAATACGTTCAGGAGTTCTGCATCAAAGCAATGCACATTTTACTATCATTTAAAATACCCTTAAAGTTGGAAAACATTGTCATTTGTAAGAGAGGAAATTATGTTCAAACTATAAATGATTTCTCTGTAAATTATCAAAACAAAGGTTATTACTGCCACCGAGTGACATCAAAGTGTATGCTATCTGTAGAATTAGAGGGTGTTTCTGAGACGGGGTGAGCGGTCCGGCTCTGGGCGTCTCTCTGGAGACCGTATTGCAAACCCTGAGCTCTTCCAAGGGACGCTCCCCCTGCTCGTTCTGAACCTGGCTTTTCAGGTTGCTCAGTCAGGCCATGATTCCAATATGAATCCTTCCCCTAAATATTATGTGATCTGCCAACAAGTCATTCATATTTAATCATGGAAATGATTGTGGACACTCTCTTGACCATTCTCTGTCTGCTACAGAACTCTGTCCTTCTCCTGCAGATTGGCTCTTTGTCTTCTCCATCTTCTTCTCCTCCATCTGCTGCCTTCGCCCTTTGAGTCTGTTTCAATCACATATTTAGTGTTTCGTATTGTACCTTAAATGCTTTGGTGTTATTTTCTTGCACTTTCTGGGAATCCTTCCTGATGTGTGTTCTTTTCCTTTTGGGGCAGGAGGAAGGATGGTACTATGGAGGCAGTTAGGAAGGCCCAGACCACCGCCTTGTCCCCACCTTGGACAGGCTATCTGACTCAGGGCCATTTGCTGATTTGCTGGGAGGCTTAGCTTCTGTGTGCATGAAATGGGGCACAAGACAATTTACAGGGTTTTTATGAAGATTAAGTAAAGCAGACTCCAGTTGAACACGGAAGGCTTAACATACACGTGTGTTTTCACTCCTTCACCAGGGAAAGGGAGAAGTTGACAGAGAGTGGACATACCGACACAGATCTGTCAGAGGAGGTGAGGACCAACAAGAGCTGTGCTGTTGGTCCAAGGAGGAAAGCCTGTGCCTGCAGAGAGGGCAGTCCCAGGAGTTATTCTGCACTAGCGTCACAGAAAGGCCCAGAAATAGAGGCGCCGGATACCTTGGTAAGTGGCACAGAGACAGAGTTGACCAGGATGATGGATTTTAAAATCTGGATAAGGACAGGTGGAGCGGATCTCCCTCCTTGCTGCTTGGGAATCTGCTGTCCATCCCCCGTGAGTGGTGGGAGGTGGCGTGGGCGCTCGACTTGGGCGGATCTATAGCAAGGCAGGCTCAGGGTGCCAGGAAGAGACGAGAGTCAGCTTGAGTCCTAGGGCAGAAAAGGGGGTGAATACGTCAACATCTTAACAGGTGATTTAGCCCCATATGCACTCGGCTCAACACTGGAAACCAGATCGATGCCTTTTCAAAGTTACATTGCAGTAGGGACTAATCAGCCAGTCCTGAGACAGGACCTACCTACAATGATGTGTTGGGGTCCAGTGACCAATACCCCCTCCCCCGCTGCGGTCACCCTGCAGCGAACCCACGCGACCACAGTCCAGCAACAAACAGGCATTTCAGAAAGCACTGAACTGCGTTACTTTCAAATACGAATGGATATTCAGGACATACCAGAAACTTCTAACCCTAAAGCACAGACTAAACCAATAAACAGAACAAAATAAATCCAGAGAAGATAATAGAACACACAGGAAAAAAAAAATCCAATAATTCAGTTACTATCCGACAGTGATCAATATCAAGCATGGCTTCATGAAAGAAAAATAGGATGTTATCAAAATAAAAGGAACATTCAGAATATGACAGAGCTCATAGCTGTTCCAATCTGAAGATGGAAAAATGAAGCCAGCGGTCTCATCCTCTTTTTAACGAAATCATCCAAATGCACAGAAAAAGAAAGATGAGAGATAAGGAGTCAAACTTCATCATCTATAAAGTCAGAAAACAGGTAAAGCTCCAGACCCTAAAAGGGAGGCATGCTGAACCACTGACCATGGGGGCGAGGAAGGGGAGCAGAAAAGAGCAAAAGACGCTGTGAAGGTAGACTTGGGGCAAAGCCCAGAGAAAAGAGACTTTGTAGAGAACCAGGCACTCCCTGATGCACACCTCCTCAATCCTTTGTTTTAATAATGGGGAACAGGATATACACGAGGGTGGCAGTGGGGCCCCCAAAATCCACCCAGCCTCAAGGTGCCCCAGGGTCCTTCAAGCTAAATGAGAAGCCACAGGCCAGGGTGGGCATGACTTTGGTACAAACCACACACTGCCCGGGCCATTTTCTGGGGAGAAGTCCGACTGGGTCGCAGCATCCACATGGGATGGTCTCGACCTCACTTCATTTTGAAATTCCTGGACACATTTTCCTGCCTTAATTAGGATGTATCAAACAGGAAATAGCAGAAGAGCTATGAAGAGACATTTCAGGGCAAGAGGGAGGGAGAAGATGAAGAATTCTCACCAAAAGGAACCAGAGCTCACCTTGCATTTAAAAAGGCACTTAGCTCACCAGGGTCGAATTTGAAGTAGATGCACAAAAGGCACCTGGGAAGCCTCCCGTGGAGCCGCAGACACAACAGGAGATATAAAGAGGTGCTTGGACCTGGGAAAGAAATACAAAAACAAGTAATAAAACCAGCTTCGCCCAAACCTTTTCCCTCTGTGTTGACATGACACGAGCCTTTGTCCTGCTTGCCTTGAAAGCTCCCAAAGCCGTGGAGCCTCCCTTGCAGGACCAGCGGTTCTGCCTCTCGAGTGCTCGGCTGTTGTGTCCTCTCCAGCTGGTCGGGAGGCTGGGTCTCCATCCCAGGCTGTGAGGTGGTCACTGTCCCCGGATGGCTCTGGAGTCTAAGAGACGCAGGGCATGGATTCTTGGGCAGATCGCTCAGTCTGACGCATCAGGCTTCCTGGGGCAGGACAGCAGGGCCTGGAGCACCACGAGAGAGGGCAGCCGCCTCTCCATCACACCCCTGGGGCTCATTTTCCTGCAAACGAACAGTCCAGGGGGCTCAGGGGGCTCACGTTCTCACGGACACAGAGATGTACCCTTAGGAGGGCAGGTAGCCGGGTGAGAGTCCTAGCTCCACCACTCAGCAGCATTTCAGCCTTGGACAGGTTGGCCCCCTCTGTGGCTCAGTTTGCTCCCCTGCAAAGTGGGGGTGATGGGCTCTGCCTTTAGGGTTTGGGGGAGGTCACGTGCTCCAGAGCTAACGTGCTTGGCTGCAGAGGCACTCGGCCGCGGGGCGCGTTTCTTCTCACTCGTGGGAGCGCCGTGTTGGTGCAGTGTGCAGGGGCTTACATCCGTACACCGTTTAATCTCTACACACAGCTTTTGGAAAGCAGATCGTTTGCACCAAAGGAAAGTGAAGCCCAGAGATGACAAGTAGCCAAGGTCACAACGATGGAAAGAGCAGAGCTGGGTCAAGAGCCGGGATGATCTGATCCCTGAAGTTCTCTGGAGAAGAAAGGATCGTGAAGTTCCTCCAACACAGCGCAGGGGTGAGGCGTGAGGGCGACCGTGACAGCAGAAAACCGTGCCTGGGGCCTCTTGCGAGGCGCATCTCTTCTCCGACCAGTGTGACAAGCGTCTGCAGACGCGGTGGCTTAAACAATGCAATTTTGGCATCTTTCTGGGGGTCCATTTCGGCCTGGCGGGTGTCTCTGCTCTGGGTCTCAGACGGCTGAGGTCACGCTGTGGGCCACCTGGGTCCTGCTCCTGACTGGGGACATCCTCTTCTGGGCACACTCAGACGGGAGGCAGGCTCCAGGTGCTGTGGGAGCAGCGCTGACGTCCCTGTCTCCTGCTAGCTGTCAACTGGGGCCGCTCTTTGCTCCCAGAGACCTCTCTCCAGCCCGTGCATGGGGCTCCTACACCTAGAGCCAGCCAGGGCACACGGCACGAGCAAAGGAAGAGTTCTCTGCTTTTAAGGGTTCGTGTAGTTACATGGGACCCACCCGGCTAGACTGGGATACTCTCCCCGTCTATCTCAAGGTCATAAAGCTGATCACACCTGCAGAGCTCCGTTGGCCCTGGAAGCTAACATGTGTGCAGGTGCTGGGATTGGAATGGACATCCCATCCTCGGGGGACCGTTAATCTGCCTGCCTTGCATAATATGGGTTCAGTATATATTAGATATGACTGTGGCTGTTAGTATTACCCTTAATCTAATAGCTCATGTGATACTCAAATCTCATTGAAGACATTACTATGAAGGGACTGCTCATTATTTCCCCAGATAGCCGATTCAGGACCTGTTCTATGATGTGGGTATGAAAAGGCAGGCATGCACGCTCTGGTAGGTAGACGTAATTGCTTATGTAATTGAAAGCTCCATCTTTTTATATAGAAAAGGTCAAGCTCTGGGGTCCTCCTGGCCCTTCCCGTCCCTTGCAACCCACAGGTTATTTCAGAAACAGCACATGGTCCTCCACAATCCAGAGGGAAGAAGGAAGCCCAAGGCATTATGCTCGTTTGGGGTTTGATAAACAATATTCTGGACATCACGGGGGTCTGGCACCTCCCACACTACAGAGTGAGAGAAGAGGTTTCCTTTTATTGGTTTATTTATTTTTTTGAGGGTGAAGAAGGCTACTTTCCCTAGAAGGGTCATTCTGTTTCTGATTTGGACTCTGCCATTAATTCAGTCCTTGCTGGGAGGTTACGGATGTGCAGGGCAGGGAAGGTGCCACCTGCCAAGCTGTGCCCACAGGCCGAAGGAGCGCTGCATGAGACAAGGGAGGGGCCACTGTCCCCTGGGTTGTGGAGAGTGAGGGAGCGTCCATGCTCTAGGTCGAGGGACGGGGCAGGGTATCCATCGGTCCCTTCTTTGTCCCCAGACACAGGGCCATCAGAAGTAGCAGGGTCTGGGTCCTGGCTCTTTGTAGCTGTGAGTGGGTAGTCATTTAAAGTGCTCTGAGCCTCGTTTTCTTATTTGCAAAAGGGCATAATGATGATGCCAAGCACACAGGACTGGGCAGAGGGTGACATGGGGCATAGCGCTTCTGAACAGTGCCAGGGATAGAGTAAGGTTGCAGAATGTTGGTGAAAAAATCAGTTTTTCTCTTAAATGTTTTCCAGGATACACACATACACACACACACACACACACACACACCAGTTCCTGTTGACGTCAATACATGGTTGTTTATTTGATAACTAAAAAGAAGGAAGGAGGCAGGGAGGGGGGGAATCATTTATTGATTTAAATGGAAACAATATACACTTATTAATAGCACAATTTAGTTTCATCTTCTCCCACTCTGTACTGTGAGAACATCCTTCGGCTTACTACTTTCCCTTGCTATTTTCAATTCACAACAGCTAAGCATCATCTGCAGACTTAAACATTTCATTGAAAAAAAAATCTCTCCTCCTCCGGACCATTTATTGTAAAATATTAAATAACACTAATCTAGAGACACGTCTGTTCACAATCCATTATCCACAAGTACTCCCTTTGCTTTCTGCTAAAAAGTGAATTATTTCCTGCCGACAAAATGTTGTTCCTGATCCCAAGACTGTTGATTCATAAGCATGTTTGGGTGTCAATCATTGTCACAGGGCTTTTGAGTAAAAGTTAAATTAATTGGCTACACTCACTCTATATTTTCTACATGCTTTTTTTTTCTGGAATAAATGAACAGTTTGCTTGTGATATTTACTGAAAGCAAATGTCACTCTTTTAAGTGGTGCCATCTGTCTCATCAATCAACATAACAAGCAGGGGCAGGTGGATGGATGGTTCTGGGCCTTTCCTGGGTTGGGGTGGTCGCTAACCTAGAGATTCAGCCCCCACAAGATACACTTGATAGATGATGTCACTCGAGTGATTGAATGTCTTCGGATGACACATCTTTGCTTAGCTGTACTTTCTGCCTCCTTCTTCTGATGGCCGTAAGTCACAAGGAATTCCGAGCTGATGTTCATCTGTTTACAGGAACGGAGCGCCAACTTTGTGGAAAGTGTCATGTGAGAAACTCTACATTCTCTCATTCTCTCGAGGCGATTCAGGGCGTTAGAAGCTTCGAGTTTTGGAGGAAGCCTCACGCTGGGCTAGAACTCACATCTGCCCGATGATGAGGTCCCCACCCTTTCTCCGAGTCCCTGTCACCACCCAATTCCTGCAGAACTTCTGGGTCTCAGTGGCACCAGGAAATATCCAAGACATTTTCCTCTGTTGGTGTGCTTTTGGGTTGTTTCTGTATCTTGGCTGTTGGCATATACAAATGATGGAATATTCTCCAGCCTTAGAAAGAAGGAAGTCCCACCATTCGTGACAACACGGGTGGACCTGGAAGACGTTATATGAAGTGAAATGAGTTTTTTGTTTTGTTTTGCTTTTCTAAACAAATGCCTTTGCCAAAATAAGATTTTATTTTGAAAGCCATTTGAAAGACACTGAGTAAGGAAGGTGACTTAAGACTCAGGGGTGTCGATTCCAAACTCATAGTCTTTGTTGTGCCAGAAAGTTGCTTTCTTTGGCAATTCCTATTTTTAGCTTCTTAGAGAAGTGTTCTTTTCCTGTAAGTCATCTCCCTTCCTTCCTTCCTTCCTTCCATCCTTCCTTCCTTCCTACCTGTCTTCCTTCCTTTCTTCCTTCTTTCCTTCCTCCCTCCCTCTTTCTTTTCTTTTCTTTATTTCCTTCCTTCCTTCCTTCTTTCCTTCCTTTCTTCCCTCCTTCCTTCCTCTCTCTTTCTCTCGCTCTCTTCTTGTGTGTGTGTGCAGTATTATTTCCAGGAAATAGCATAGTTGGAAACGGGACTCTCTCTCTTTCTTTTTTAACCTATAAAGTTTTACATTTTTAAAAAATTTAATTTATTTTTTAAAGTAAACTCTACACCCACCGTGGGGCTTGAACTCATGACCCCAGGATCAAGAGTCACGTGCTCTCCCGACTGAGCCAGCCAGGTGCCCCAGAGATGGGTCTCTTAAAACAAAATCAATGTAGACCTAGTTGTTCAACAAAGTGTGTGTGTGGAGGGTGCTCAGCCAGAGGTGAAGAGGAACGTTCTCTCGTATTTGCCTATAGTTCACTGCAACCAACGATCCACATGTGGAAATGGCATCCAGGGACATGGTCTCCCAGAGACAGAGACACAGAGATGGAGAGAGAAAGAGGGAGAGAGTCAGGGGTGCGGATGTTAGAAATGGAGCAACCAGCACTTCTAACACACCACACACAGCCTTCCTGGCAATATTTGGCCAAATTTGGGCTGATTACTCACTAAGCACAGTTGGCTTCCGTGCTGGAGAGGATCAAAGAAACTACAGCGGCCCCTAGAGGAAGAGGAGTTTTCTCTGAGGAAAATCTACCTCCCGGCGATCAGAACCCCTTTGTTGTTGTTTAAAACCAGGGAGTCAGGGACGCCTGGATGGCTCAGTCGTTAAGCCTCTGCCTTCGGCTCAGGTCATGATCCCAGGGTCCTGGGATCGAGCCCCGCGTCGGGCTCCCTGCTCAGTGGGAAGCCTGCTTCTCCCTCTCCCTCCCTCTGCTTGTGCTCTCTCTCTCTCTCTGACAAATAAATAAAATCTTTTAAAAAAAAATAAAATAAAATAAAACCAGGGAGTCAGCTTCGTCCTAGCCTCCGCGCCCCCGGGGAATGCGGGAAAACATCAGCGCAGCTGGGACCTGCACTCCTGCAGCCTCCACTCAGCTGCCCGCTGGACAGCGCCCCTGGAAGGGGAGGGTCTTCGGGAGCCTGGCAGCCCTTAGCTGGCCTTCTCTGTAATTTTGGGAGGGTCACAGGCCCCAGAGATCCGTGGGTGTAGGCTTGCTTTACAGAATTATTGGTGTTTGTGGTAATACAGTCAGCGAGCTCTGAAACAGGCATCATGCCTACCAACCGAACCCACCTAAATCTGGATTTCTGGTGTGTGTGTTTGGTTTCTCTTGATTTGGTCTATTTGGTGCTTCACCACCGTGGCTCCAGTTTGGGAGTTTTAAGAAATCCTGAAACCCAGGCCCCACCCCCAGAAGCTGGGACAGATGCTCTCTGGAATGAGACCTAGCCATTTGCATTATTCAAGCAACACCAGCTAACAAACTCGTCTCAGATGATTCACACGCGCGGCTCAGGATGAGAATTATAGCCCAACCATAGAAACACTCACAATACAAGATTCTTTGTTTAGATGAGGCTATATGTCAGGGTCGCCTCGTGCCTCCACAGGCTATTGAGACTTGTTCCCATGATGAAGTGTGTTGACAATGACAGAAATCTTTAGGAGAGAAGTAGACAAACAAGCTGCAAGGTGCGTTGTGCTGGGGCCATTTGTCATGGGTGACAGACAACATCCCACCTGCGTGTGGTAAGTGGCTTTCATTGTGCTGGTTCTTGAGGCCTTCACAGCTGGGAGCTGGGGGGTTATGCTGTTGATGATAAAGGATGGTTCTCAGACACCTCCATGACACAGGAGTATGAGTTATGGCTCTGGGCTGAGTTTAACTATGGAAAGGACAAGGCACAGGAGAAGCTTTACAGGAAGGGCTGCCATTCCCAATGTGTAGATAGATGTAGCCTGCCTTAGCCCTCTGACCTTGCACAGGGGTGAGGTACAGAAAAGCAGGTTGTTGTCATGATCTGTGAGAAAAACTGATGAGTTGTAGATTTTTAAATATCAATTTAGTGACGTCAATGACTTGTCAACGTCTGTGAATGCCTAGAACTCATGCACTGGGCTTTGTGGGAGCAGAATGCCAGAACTCAAGAACTCATCCTTCTTGCCCATGGATGGTTTACCTAAAGTGGCCAACAGTTCACAAATCCAGACACCCAGACATTGACCAAAGGGGCAGTATGACCAGCACCTGGGGAACCCAGAGACACCGGTAAGAGTTGAGCTCAGAGAGATAGCAGATAGGTCTTCCGGCCTTGTGGGTCACCTTGCATTTCACTCACAATAAAATTTCAGGCATTGCAGGATTTTGGGTAGATGAGTAATATGGTTGACTTATGTTTTCAAAACATTAATCTAGTTACTATATTCATAGAGATTGAAACAACAGCAAGTCTTTTAAAAAAGGTGGTAGGGGGCGCCTGGGTGGCTCAGTTGGTTAAGCGACTGCCTTTGGCTCAGGTCATGATCCTGGAGTCCCTGGATCAAGTCCCGCATCGGGCTCCCTGCTCGGCGGGGAGCCTGCTTCTGCCTCTGACCCTCCCCCCTCTCATGTGCTCTCTCTCATTCTCTCTCTTTCAAATAAATAAATAAAATCTTTAAAAAAAAAGGTGGTAGGTGGGGGACCAGAGAGGAGACTGTCATAAGCCAGAGGAGAGAGGGGATGGTGAAGAAGAGAGATGGTAAGTGGGTGGGGGAGTTCGGAAGCTGTTTAGATTCTGAGTATATTTTTGAGAAAAGGTCCAGTAGAATTTGCTCATGGATTGCGTTTGAAATGGGAGAGAAAGAGAGAGATCAGGGAAGAACCTATGTTTTTTTCCCCCCCCGAGTCACAAGATAAATGAAGTGGACCTATACTGACATGGGGACATCAGTGTTGGGGTGGTTTAGGGGGGAAACTTAGAACTCAGTTTTGGACATTAAGTGTGAGTTGTCTGCTAGCACCCAAGATGAGAGAGATATCCAATAAACAATGGGATGTAGCATTTAGAATGTGTAGTAAACACACTAGTTGGAAATGAATTTATCCTTCACCAGCCAGAAAAGGTTATTTGAAGCCCTGGGACTGGAAGGGACCCACAAGGGAATGTATGCAGGTAAACACAGGGTCTAAGGATGGAGACCTGGTGCTTTCCAATATGGAAAAGAACAGAGAATGTGGAAGAACCAGTGCAGGGGTCTGAGACGTGAGCTGTGGGTTAGGATAAGAACCAGAAGTGACTGATGTCTAGAAACCAATGATGCAGGTTTTTCAAGGAGTCGAGTTCACACTGTTGGGAGGTCGAGTAAGACGCCATATTGATTCCTTCAGCCATGTGGCCGCCCACGCAGCCACCATGCCCATGAGCACATGCAGCAAGAGTGACATTCATGAAGAAATTGATGAGGGACACCACCCCGACTCTGCAACAATTGGCCAGGCCCCTTGGTATAGAACCAGCTCCCCAGAAACTCAATGCCGGCAGCACTGTCTAACTAAAACAGTTATTTGTCTTCAGAAACAAGTTTGGAAAAACCAGGAGCTGAGCAGAGCCTCCAAACTCAAGAGGTGCTCTGGACAAGACTGGCAACCCAAATTAGGAGCTATCACTCTTTGTCTCTTGCTCCTGCTAACAATCCCTGGTTTGCCAAATCCATTTTGGTCGTGTTTGTGACATTGATGTATTAGGTAATATCACCTCTTTTAGCAAAGTACCAACATATTGCACTCATTTCCAAGGAAATGAAGAAAAATGGCAGCATCTGGGAGGCAAATTGGGCTTCTGGCACCAGCTCAGCCTCAGAAAATACTCAGACTCCTAGAGGCTACCATTTGTGAGCAAAACTGTGACCAAATGGTCTTTACAATATGAACAATACAATTGCTTTAACCTTGGAAGATGTGTCCCAATCCCAGGGAACAGCTGAGTTAGTTCTGGGCTGCAGGTGGTGGGTCTTCCAGGGAAATGCCCACCACACGTGAACTTTAGGGGGCTTTTCTCTAGTCAAGGGACTGCTTCTAAAGATGTGTCCCAAAAGGCTTTAGCCATCACACACAAATAAGGTAAGTCATGGGTCCAGGTAGAGCCGGGAGGAGTGAGGCGGTCCCTGGGCAGCTGAGTAGGGGAGAGGCATCTTTCCTGGAAGGATCCCCACTGGTCTTTGGGATGAGGCTGGGTGGGGAGGAAGATGGAAGGTAAATTCCAACATACGGAGACTTGAAAGAGATGGGCCATGCCAGAGAGGATGAGGAAACTCACCTAAAATATTTGGGGGCCCTGGTGGAGAGCAGTGAGCCAGGGGATCCAACAGTAGTGAGAGTTTACATTTCTAAGAGATTGATACCTGCATTTTTTCTTGCGGTCCTTTTAGGAATCCTCTAGGGTAGAAAAACGGCATCGCATAGATACACATTTAACTTAACAGATTTTAGTATATTTTCTTGGAGAGAGAAAGACAGAACCCCGAAATTTCCTCCACCCCCCAGCCCCCATCCTCAGCTCCAGTGAAAAAAGGGAGAGCACCGCTTTGTGTCACATCTTGAATCTGAGTTTGTAAGGGCCATGATCTTGATGACAGCAGGACCATTGATGTGGTTTCCCAGAGTGATTTTTACGATGCCTGATTTGTGTCTTTCCAGTGAATTCAGAATATAATCATTAGAATCAGATGCAACACCATCGTCCTATTAATACTCTTAATTTACAGATTAAAAAAAAAACAAACAAGGGAAGGTTTCATTTCTTTGGGGAAAATTCTAGCTAATTATGCAGGAAAAGATACGAGAAAGCAGAAACCAGCATTGTGAGCCTTACTGGAAATGTGGATCTAGAGCAGAACATCAGCGTTTTGCTGAGACCATTTGGGGGAGGAGAGTTGCAGTTGGCACCATGCGTGAGACCCCGCAACCTCACGCCGAAATACCTAAGCATGTTTCAGAAATGCCTGCATTTGGAATTTTTCTACTCCCCAGCCTCCAGCCATGTCTAGCCACTCAGCCCCTAATAAGCAGAGGACTCAGGAATGAAAACAAAAGCACACATACACAGACACACACAAACCCCGAAACCCAACAATAAGAGAGAGCAAAAGCCTTAATAGCTGGACTAGTCCCGTCTCTCCCCAAACCGAAGTTCACGACATTCACCACCATTGCCTCTTTTTAAATGGGCATGAAGGCGAACTCTGTCCAGCAAACCTTCGTAAAAATCTCAATTTTCACCACTGAAGAAATTAAACATGGGACCCGGGGAATGAAGGGAATGCAAGCAGTTTTATCGTGGGCAGAACCACACAAAGGAGCGTCAGGGACCGTTGGCGTGGGCACCGAGGTAGAGTGCCATTCTCCGTCCGAAGGAGCTGGGTGTTTGCACGGGATGGATGGTCACCGAGACCTCGGAGCCCACCTTCTCTCACCTTACAGGATGCCTTTCTGGAGAGCAGGTAGCGCCTCTGGGCGAGAACAGCCCAGTGAGCACCATCGTCCCCCTGGGTCACCTCCAAAGCCAGGGCCCCTCAACCCTCCACCGCGTGCCGGAGCTCAGTCTCTCTTCCTGGGAAATACACCTCACTGATACATTTTCCAGTGTGTCACCTCAGTCCTGCAGGAACCCGCGGAGCTAAATTAAAATCTATGTTTCACAGTTTGGAGGAGAAGGTAGTCGTGTCTGTATTAAAATTAATGAGAGTGGAGCCCAAGCCACGGGCTTCTCTCCCTTCCCGGTGGCCCGAGTGCCCCGTCCAAGGTGCCGAGGGAGAAAGGGCTCTTGGAGTCCGTGACAATGTTTTAAACTTTCATAACATTTTGCTTGAAAATGAATAATGCAGGTCTTCTACCACTTGGATCTTTATATGACATTACTTTTCTTTCATTTTGAAGATTATTATCTTATAATAGGTACTCTTGCACATCACTGACTATTTGTCAAGCACTGTCCTAAGAGTTTTACAAACGCCCACATATTTCATTCTCTGAAAAACCCTAGGGGCAGGTGCTCCAGGGACCGTTCTTTTCCAGACTCAGAAACAGAGGCATGAGAGGTGAAGCAACTTGCCCAGTTGTATACAGTCAATAAGGGGCATGTCCAGGATGCCCCCCCAGAACAGGTGAGCTCTGGTCTCTGTTCTTAACTCTGCCACTGGCCCTCAGGGGGTTGGTTACATGTTAGAGCCACCTGCGAGACTCTTTAAAAGCATCCATGGCCAAACTAAGTTCCGAACAATTAGTCGAGAAAATCTGCCCTGGGGGCAGATGGTGTAATGGGAGGACTTGGAGGCCACGCCAAATCACTCTGCAACTGGGGTGAGGCAGGGGCATCAGGTAAATCATGTAACTTCTGTAACCTCAGTAGTCCTCATCTGTGAAATGGGACACAAATGACTCCCATCTGGTGAGGTGGTTGGGAGCTTTAAATGCAGAGTGACCATCTGTCCCAGTTAACTCAGACTGAGTGGGCTCCCGGGAAGGGGGGGGAGGATTTCAGTGCCCAAGCCAAATGAGGGGGGGGAACTAGCACTTCTTGTCCCCTGTCTAAATGAGCAGACGCTACCATGTCCCTGCACGTTTTCCCAAGCACTGGTAAGCACGCAGCGAGCAGTCCTTATTAATGGGTTATCCACATCCATTCTGCTTCAGAGCCACCCTACATCCTAGGGATTTTCAAGGCAGGAATGAGCAGGCATATTTGAAGGTCAGAGGGAGGCCAGTATGGCTGGACCACATCATGCAAGAGGTTGCTATAGTCAATCTCAGGGGTAAGAAAAGTAATAAAAAGCCAGAACACAATATACAGGGATGGGGATTCAATCTGGTCACATTAAGTGAACCTCAGAAGCTGAAGGTTTCAGATGGGAAGAGGGCCAGAGGAGGTCAAAATCATCACCACCAAGTAACCAGTGCAAATCTCCAGGGGGGGTCCCAGCAACGGCGTTCCCTAGCAGGGAATGGGCTCTGAGCACAGTGCTTGGCACACTCAGGATGCTCGGCGGGCAGTCCTGATGAGCCTGATGGCTGACGGCAGCTCTGACAACACGAACGGACATGGCCGGGGAAGAGCCTTGCAAAGCCAAGGTCAGTACTGGAGGGCAAAGGTGGGAGTGCCAGGCATTCAGCTTTTTCTTGTTTGTAAGACATGATTAGCACATCTCCAGCTGGTATCAGTGGTGGGATCAGGACATTTCTAAAGAACGGTGGGTCTGTTACCCATTTCTTCAACGTCCTGTGGGTTGAAATCCCCATGGCTCAAGGCCAAAGCAAATAAAAATGCTTGCCTTTTGCTCATGACTTTTGTTTTGTTGGTCTTGTCTTTCCTTTTAAGGTCAGAACATTGAAATTCAGACAGAGAGCTAACTTCTCCTGAGTTGGAAAAGTGCATGAGTGGGGAGAGAGGGGGGCTCTTTGGAGTGGCCACCCACAGGTAACGTGTCCCGTCGCTCCCAGAGAGCATTTCCTCGTGCACACCCACCCTCTTGCTCTGACCCCTGCTGCAGAGACCCGGCAGGGGATGTAAGCGACAGTGTGGACCCAGAAAAACAAGAGTGCAGGTGGGGCCACGAAAGGCCAATGACACCCTGGTCATTGCAAAGCCATGGGAGGGAGACAGCGCTGCTACAGTGCGTGTGACTCAGATCCCAGGCTCTTCAGCCTGGCCTGGGGCAGTAGCCTCACATTTTCTCAGAGTTAAAGCCAACATTCTTACAAAGGCCCCTATACGCACTGCACCCTCATCAGTCCTCAGAGCTTTCCCACCCGCTCTATGTTCCTGATGCTTCTCCCTATGCCTCTGAGCTGTGGTTTGCAGCTACCAGACATGTCCAGCCTCAGGACATTTGCACAAGCTACTTCTTCGGCCCTCTTCTGCCCTCTCCCTCCTGGATGGACATAGAGCTGAGGTCTTTATTCCTGCATCAGCTTCCAAGTGAGTTTTCTTTGTTCACATCCTCACCGTTTTTCATTTTTTCTGTTTTTCTTCTTAGCACATGCCATCACCTAATATATTACATACTTAATTATTTATTATTTGCTGACTGTCTCTCCCTCTCAAAAATGTCAGCTGCCTAAGGGCAGGAATTTGCCCATTTTTAAAAAAAGATTTCCATCCCTCTCTTTCCAGGAGACAAAACAAAACCAAAAAAAGCCCTCATTGATTTTACAATCAGGGACCAAAGAGAGGCATTCAACAAAAATGTTAGTCATGTCATGAGTTGATTCCTTAACCTTGTGGTAAGTTCAGTGAACGGTATTTTCAACAAATGTCAACATATTAAGGATGTGGAATCTATTCTGGGGGGATGGTGGAGCGGGGAAATGATCAACAGAAAACTCAAGTCTTTTAGTGGTTGAGAAATATCCAGGGTCATGCGTATTTGATTCCTATTTGTATATGGGAAAATGAAGAAGGCATACACAAACTGGGTTGTGTCTTAGAGCTTATAATTAAGTCACTTATGCAGTCAGGTGTAATGACAGCTTTTGACATGATGACAAATGTCTACACTGAAATCCCTGTACAAGCAGGAGGCCTAGGTCACACTCTTCAGTCCCCTCCCTCACAATGGACCCCAACACCCCAGTGGCGATGCCACCTCTCAGACTGAGTCATTTCAGCTACATAGAGGCCATGTCCCCCCATTAGAAACAGACCATAGAAGAAACAAGTCATTGTCAGACTAACCCTGTAGTGTCTTGATCTTCATCTGGAAAACGGAGTGCCCACTGCACACAGCTTCTGCAAATATCCATGTAGGGTTGCTGCACTGATGAATCAGAAGGAGCCTGGGTCACCTCTTCCTTACAAGCCACAAGGGTGAATGGGAATACTTGTCTACACGGCTAGCCCTTTGCACTGCACATCATCCTGTCATGCAACTTAGGGTATGCATTTCAGGAGTGACCCTGGAAGCAATTAACAGTGAATTATTTATATCAGCAACTGCTGCAGCATGTTGCCCAGATGCTATTGCATGAAAGACATCTTGTGCTTTCCAAATTATGCCCCAGGCATGTATCTAAGTGACCGAACTCATCATCAGAATGAGAGAGATTTTCTTCTCCTTTTCCAAACATAAAGACAAGTTTTACCTATGGGATCCCTCAGCCCACTTTTGGAAAGTTGAGATATCAATCACTGCTGTATAATTTTAGCTGTAGATTCACTAAGTGAAACTCAACTGCCACTGGATTGGACCCTGTTAAATGCAGAAGCACATGAGGTAGGTTTTTTCTACCACCAAATACAGACATTTTGAGAGTCAGTCGAGATTAGAACACACCACTTCCTCCCATGAGAAGGGTCCTTCCCTTCCATTCTAAAGTGTTGCTTAGAAACATAACCCACTTCCACAGTAACCAAAGCAAAAGGCCACCAGCAAGGCAAAATCGTAAGTAACCTTCCAAAGAAATCAGTTGAGAGTACCTGGAACTTCTTCTCTCCCGTTTTCCACATCAAAACATCCATTCACTGCCCCTTTTCCTCCTGGAAGGTCTTCCCTTCCCCTGGAAGCTAATAGATACATGAATTTGGGGAAATGCATTCAGCAAATACTAATGTGCTGACTAAATCCAGAAGGCAGATTTTTGTTTCTTTGGGAGTCTTCTGGGAATTTAAGGAGGGATTGTGATATGAGAATTTCTTCTCATATCTTCTCCAGGAAAACACCTGGAATGGGCATCTGCATGGCATTTAACTTGCTGACAATTTCAGAAGACGTTGATTTGGGGATCTTTGTTGAGCGTTATGTTGCCTCTATTTCACGCAAGTAGGCATTCCAATGTCACATTCCAACGTTTAACCCTGTTGCACAAGATGACTGAGGTTTTCTTGTTCGTCTTCATCCTGTGTTATTTCGGAGAGTGGAGAGATGGGAGGGAGAATCCAGCTGCAGATAATACTTTCCCAGTGGCTGTGTTTGTTTTCAGATCTGAGAACAAGTAAGCATCCTTCCCATCTATGTGCACACACTCTCACACACACACGAGGGAAGGGCCATGCAGACAACAGTGGGGATATGTAAAACTCTGAAAATCCAGTGTGAAACTCCAAATGTCATCGTGATAAACTCTGCTGGGCTGGGGGCTGGGTCCTGGGTTGTCTTGAGTCTACGATTTTAGAGCCGTAGCTGGGTAAGCACATAGAGAAATATTCCACAAATGGGTAATATATATGCTTAATGCTGCTGTTATTCTTAAGGCATTTTTACAAGAGTTGCCTTTTCCCTCTTTTTCAGGAAGTTTCCTAGCGGTGTGATGCTGCAGGATGGCAGTCAGCTCTGCCACCCCAGAGGCATGCATGTCCCATCTACCACTTCCCATCCACCAGTACCTGATGACGAGCAGGTTCACCTTGACCTGCTCACCCTGCAGGTCATGTCCGGCTGAGGTCATGTCCCCCTGACTTGGGTGTCAGAACTGCACATCTGGGATCATCTACATGGGTTCAGATGAGTCCTGTGTGCTCCTCAGAGAGACATACCCTAGAAAAGCACCCCCAAATCCTAGAGGATTAGCCAACTTATGCATAGCAGGTCCAACAGACCCCAAAGGGCTCAAAACTTCCTGGAGCCTCCATCAGCAGCTCTGAAATGACGCTGCTCTCCAATTGGACTCCAGGTAGCTTCCGTACCAAGGGCAGAACTTGGTGGCAGTTTTGCTTCCTGACTATCTGCTTAATTTATTCACTTCCTAATTCTTGCCCTCAGCCAAACAAGATGGCTTATAAATGCATGATTAGAAATTCAAAGAATGCTGATTTCAGTTGTTTGATTTTTAGTCAAAGAGCAGGAAAAGCAAATGGGCTGAGAATAGGAGAATCTGAGTTCATCCTAGACTTGGCATATATTTACCATGTGAGGTTAGTCAATAAAAATAACATAGTAGTAATTATAATAATAGTAATTGACTTAAGGTCTGTCATGTAGCGGACAAGCTACTAAGAGATTTGCAGTCAGTATCCCATCAGTCATTGCAACAGCCTTGTGAAGAATGCTCTATTGTCACCCTGGTACAGATGGGGAAACTGAGGCTCAGACGCAAGAGGCAATGGGCCGAGCACCATGCACCATGGAACAGAGCTCAGAGCTCAAGTTCAGATATGCTCTCTGCTTCCCACCACTTGGCCATCACCTGGCTGGCCCATGCCTATCTTGCAGGGTCTCCTGTGTCAACCCGTTAAAGCCATTAGAAATATTCCACGCACCACGTTCCTTCCAGGGGTCCAGCAGAACTCCTCATTAATTCTTCTTTAGCATAGTGCAGCCTTCACCCAAATTCTAGTTCTATGTTCCAATTCTTTCAGCCTCAGAAATGACTGCGAAGCTCAAGCTCTACCTCCCCCTCCCCGCCCTTCCTGGCTTCATTATCGTCTGGGCGTGAAGCAAAATAACGTCCTTGGGACTGAGAAAGAAGGAAAGCCTTGTTTCTGTGTTTATTTCTAAAGGAACTTTGTGACCATTTCTTGAAGGAATATGTGCACCCCAAGGGAGAGAACGGGAAGGAGGATGTAAGAAAGAAAGAGAAAGAGATGGGGGTGGGGATGTGGGGAGAGGATGGGAGGGAGGGGAGAATGAGGGTGGGGGAGGCTCTAGGCAGAGGTCAGCAGGTGCAACGGCTGGTCTGGCTACTGTTCCCAGAGTGGGGCAGAGCAGTGAGCCAGGAGGTCAGAGACGCAGAGGCGCCCAGCACCGAGGGTCCTGGGCTACCACAAGGACACTGGATTTGATTCCGAGTGTAGTGAGAAACCCTTGCAGGATACTGAGCCAAAGGGCAACATCATCTGAGTTATATTTTTAAAAATGTTCTTGCTCTCTGTTGAGAAGAGGCAACAGAAGGGCAAAGGTGAGCTGTGGGGGTCACCATAGGGGATGGTGGCAGGAACCCCAAAGGGAGGTGCTGCATGCACCAGGGTCCTGCGGCCGAGACCGAGCCGTTTCTGGAGTCAGGATGTGGTCTGAAGGTTGAGCTGATGACAGATGAACAGAGTTATGATTTCCCACGACAGGAGCACCTGGGAAACCCTTTTTAGGAGAAAAGAATCTAGATGACCTTGGGTTTGGTGATGACTTTTTATTTTTTATTATTATTATTTTTAAATATTTTATTTATTTATTTGACAGAGAGAGAGAGCACAAGCAGGGGGAGTAGCAGAGGGAGAGGGAGAGGGAGAAGCACCTGGGAAACCCTTTTTAGGAGAAGAGAATCTAGATGAACTTGGGTTTGGTGATGACTTTTTATTTTTTATTATTATTGTTTTTAAATATTTTATTTATTTGACAGAGAGAAAGAGAGAGAGAGAGCAGGGAACTCAATGCGGGACTTGATCCCACGACCCTGGGACCATGACCTGAGCTGAAAGCAGATGCTTAACCGACTGAGCCACCCAGGTGCCCCAGTGATGACTTTTTAGATACAACCCAAATGCACGATTCCAGGAAGAAAGAACTGGTAAGCTGGACTTCATTAAAATTAAAAAAAAAAAATTGTTCTGCAAAAGACGCTATCAAGAGAATGAGAAGAGAAGCCAAAAAGGAGAAAATGCTTGGCAAAAGACACATCTAATAAAGCAGTTACCCAAAATATACAAGGAACTTTTAAAAGTCAGCAATAAGAAAACAAACAACCCAATGAAAACGTCAGACAAAGATAGTGAGAGATATCTTGCCAAAGAAGATACGCAGGTGGTCAATAAGCCACAAGATGCTCCACGTCACATGTCCCCAGGGAAATGCAAATTAAACCAAGAAGAAGCCACTACACACCTGTAAAAGTGGCCCAGACCTGGGACACTGGCCACACCAAATGCCGACGACAATGTGGACGATCGGAATTCTCCTTCACTGCTGGTGGCTCGCAAGAGGGTGCAGCCACGTTGGAAGATGGGCGGCTTCTTACGAAACTAAGCATTCTCTTACCACACGGTCCAGCAAGCACGCTCCTCGGTATTTACCCAAAGAACATGAAAACTTACGTCCACACAAAACCCTGTGCACAGTTGTTCATAGCAGCTTTATTCATAATTGCCAAAATGTGCAAGCGACCAAGATGTCCGTCCTTCGGTAGGTGGAGGGATCAACTGTGGTCCATCCAGACAATAGAATATTACTCTGCTCTAAACGAAATGAGGGATCCAGCCATGAAAAGGCATGGAGGAATCTTTAATGCATGTTACTTAGTGAAAGAAGCCAGTCTGGAAAGCCTGCATACTGTGTGATTTCAACTCTAGGACATTCTGGAAAAAGCACATCTATGGAGACGATAAAGAGATCAGTGGTTGCCAGGGGTTAGTGAGGAAGGAGGGATGAACAGGCAGAGCACAGAGGATTTTTAGGGCAGGGGAAGTATTCTGTATGAGACCACAATGGTGGACACACACCATTATACCTGCATCCACTCCCACAGAACACACCACGCCAAGAGTGAACCCTAAGGTCAACTATGGACTTTGGGTGATGCCGACGTGTCAATGTAGGTTCGTGATTGTAACAAAGGTCCCACTGTGGCGGGATGTTGATAGTAGGGCAGCTGTGCATGCGTGGGGGATGGGAGAACATGGGAAATCTCTGTACCTTCCTACCAATTTTGTTGTGAACCTAAAACCCCTCTAAAGAACTAGTCTTAGAAAAGAATCCCAAGTGCGGTCCTGAGGCCCCGGGTCCCCTCCCACCTGCAGGGGCGCCCCACCCTCCCCCCCACGGCGCACAGTCACGTTCCACCTCCAAGAAAGGGGGTCTTGTTTTCAGCCGCCCCCAGGGAATGGGGTCTGAGATCCCAAGAGAGCACGCAGACGGGGTGGACACTGCTGATCGACTTAGAGAAGCAAGCCCAGTTCCTGCAGGAGGTTGGTTTGGGGCCGATTCAGGAAGCGGCACGTGAGTCACACATGGGAGGGGGCGGCAGGTGCCGGCACACAGGCCGCGAAAGCCAGGGACCCGCGACGTTTCGAAGTCGTGTTGGTGTTGGCAGCGAGCCAGGCCTGGATCCTGAGGAAGCAGGAAGCACCGGGAGGTGAAAGACAGTCTGGGCTCGGCCGGGCCTGTCTTCTCTGCAGACGCCTGGGTGGGAGCACCTGCCTCCGCGGGTGAAGGGGGCCGCTCCTTGGCCCCCACGTGGAAGGAACTCACTGTGTGCGCCTTTCTCCTCCTCCCTCCAGCCATGATACAGAACCCAGCATGCAGAGGAGTAAAGGCAAATCTCCATGGGCAGGAAGCAGGAAAGCAGCTTTCTGAATGACATCATCTGGGATGGGAGCATCACATCGTGGAGCTCTTTAATAAGCCCTGATCACGGGCCCAGGAGCAGCATGCATGCCCTGCCCCTCCCGGGCGCCGGGGTTTGCAGCCAGGACGGGACCCGGATGCAGGCAGCAACGCCTGGCCCATCACACCGCTGCCTCCTCGTGCCCTCTGCCAAGGCCAACAGCGCTCGGGCTCTTCAGAGACCACGTCCTCCGTCACACCCCACACACCTTCCTCAGGGCCTCGGGCTTGGCTGCTCTCCACCCAGAAACCTGGCTCACTCCTTTCCTTCCCTTAAAACAGGCAGCTTCTCAGAGTCTCCAACAGGGACTTCTGTAGAATTAGAACACTCACCACCAGCCTCGGCTCTGCTTACAGTGTTGTTTTGCTCTATGTGTTTTCTGGGCACTGAGGGTTTTTGTTTTTGTTTTTGTTTTTTTTTTATCATATTAGCTCCCCACCCCGACACATACATATTAGGTTAGCGGTTTCTTGCTCACCTCCCAGCACTTAGAAGAGTGCCAGGCCCAGGCCCCACCAGGACTTTACTCTTGAGGGGAATCACATCCAAAGAAAATTCTGATTATTCAACTCTACTAGACAAGATTTCTTTCTTAATTTCTTTGTAAATTTACGTCTTCTTTCTCCCCCCTCCCCATCCCGCCTTCCCTCCCCGCCCTTTCTCTGAAATTCAGAACGAGAAGAATGGAAATGTCTGATACCAGAAACAGATAAAGATGCCAAGACTGAAACACTCCCCTTCTGCAGTGTTGGAATGTGCTCCATCGTGGATTATTTTGAACCAGGACTTATTCCAATCGAACTTGCAAACTTCCATTTCCTCTTCTGTTTTCGAAGGGTCACATGGCTTCTAGAATAGAAGGTTGGGATAGGAGAAGGACGGTATCATTCATGTGCCTGCTGGTTATAATTCTCGGCTCACCTGACACTTCCAGGTCGCTTCCCCGTCCTTTGGGTTGGTTGGCAACAGCGAAGATGGTTTTTCCCTTGCTTCTCGCCCAGGTATGAGAGTGTTGATTTCCTGCTCAGCTGCAGATGGAGTCCTGCAATGAAAAATAGAGAACAATCCCTGCTCCCGGGGGGCTCAGGTTGGCATTTCTAGGGAAGAGAAGAAGGAAGGTGTGGGCTGCTCCTCCAACCCCAGTCTTTTTGTTTCATTTTTTGAGCAGGAAAAAGCCACATTGAATCCAAACAAAATCTAAGCACATTTTGTTTTCAACCAACCCCACCCAGTGGGGACAAATCTATGGGAAAAGCATGGAGTTGTTACCAGGGTCCTTATGGAAGCTAGTGTTGTGCGTTCTGTTGTGAATTCTGTAAATCCAGCCAGGAAACCCGCATTGCCATTTTTAACAGAGAGAGGTGGAGCGACAGTGGGGCAGGCAAGCATCGCAAGCTGGTCGTCTGTGGTCACTTCTGTGCCAGACATATGGGGGCTTTGTTTGCTGGCTGGCTCACCGTATCTTATTTCTCATTTTGTTTCATTTTGTTCTCTTTGATTCTTAGAAGCGGTTCCAAAAATGTTTGGGTGTTGTCAAAATGGAAGAGATACAAGGTTTCCTATTGTAAAACTCAAGAGTCTTGGATTCTCTTTAAACACCGGAAGACCTGGGGGGGCCCCGCACCCCATCCTGCAGGACCACGTGTAGGACCGTGTGTAGTGGGAACGAGCAGCTCCTTCCCCGGGGGAGGACTGAATCTCCCAGTTTTTCCAGCCCGAGGGCCCCCTCGCCGGCCCCTCGTTTATAAGATGGCCTGGGCTCCGTACACACTGGAAGCTGAGATTCCCTTTACCACCACTGGTCAGTATTTGTGTGGGATTCCAAGCCAGCGAGGCCTTTCCCTGCAGCAACGGTTTCCAAGTCTGTTTTGGGCATTGACCCCGAAAAAGTGTTTCCCAGAAGCCCTATAAGAAAATATATGGCCATGGAGCAGATGCAGTGGGGGCGAGGCCTCCCCCTTCTAATGCCTCCACCTGGGTGGGGCTCAGCTCTGAAGAGTAGGCTCTGCAAGGCTGAGCTGCACAAAGGGTGTGCAAACAGGTGGAGTGTGAGCAGGAGGGTGCGGAGTACTTGGCAGGCAGAGGCTCCAGCTGGGGCGGACCCTCAGGCGGGACAGACCCTCAGGCGGGACTGACCCTCAGGCGGGACTGACCCTCAGGCGGGACAGGCTGCCCTTTTCTGTGCTTATTTGTTCTCTGAACGGAATTCCAGGACAGAGGCAGAGCAGAGACTTACTCATCTCACTCATCTCTCTCTTCTCACCACAAGTGAAAAGCAGACTTTCTCACACTGAAGACTGGGCATCCTTAAGTTTTGCTTGAGCAGAATTCTCCCTATAACAGGAGTTCTTGACATCGGCACTATTGACATTTGGGGACAGATAATTCTGTGCTGTGTGGGGCCACCCTGTGCTTGGTGGGGTGTTCAGCAGCATCCCTAACCTCTGACCTCGAGATGCCCCTAACAGCCCTCACTACACTGTGACAGTAAAGAGACGTCTTGGGACATTGGAGACATTGCCAAATGTCCCTTTGGGGACAAAATCGTCCCCCCATGTCTGATAATAATATCATTCTAAAATATCTTCTCAAGAGGAGAGAAACAAATCGAATTACAGTTATGAATTCAACAATTCACATTATATCCGTGTTTTAATGAGCTATTATTACTGATGCATCATTCGTTGTTATGATAGTAATGAATGTGTTATTTGACCTACCAGTTTCTTTGGGGTTCGCAAAAGTCAAAAGGAGATGCACCACCTAACATTTGTAACATGGCCAAATAAAAATAAAAGCAAGCAAATAATAAATACAAACTCATGGATAGCAATGAGAAACAAAGCCTGAAATTCCCAGCAACTCTAGACTATGATACACGATTCTTGTTTTAGGATGGGTGTTTACAAAGCTGCGAAGTATCATTGGCAGACATTTTAAATATTCATATCAATATCAAAATGATTAATATCATTTTAAATATTAATATCCTTAAGTGACCTTGCAAAACAGCTCTTTAGAGTAAGTACGCATTCTCCCCAAGTGGTCTACAGGGTTTCCGTTTTCACCATTGCAAAACAACAAAGATTTTTACAATAGCCTTCAGGAGTGGATATTTATGTACTGGGTCAGACTTTCTATTAACATCTGATATATATTCATCTATTTAATTCTCAACATTTTAAGACAGGGGCGCAGACTTCATGCGACATTGAAATCAGACAAGCAAGCAAACACAGGAAACAGCAGGCACTCGGCTCCTTCCATGGCGCCTTTGTTTCGATGCTTTCCAGAGAGTCACCCGGGATCCTTCTTGATTCCTGTCTCTCTCATGTACATTCCATCCTCCTCTGTAAAGATCAGAGTTCTGTAATTTGTCCAAAGTCTTCCAACTAGTCAGTGCCAGAGCTGAAAATTGGGTCTTTTAAGTAAGCAAGCAATATGTGATTGAAATTCAGTTGTGAAAAATGAACACACACACACACACACACACACAAGTCCTCTTTAACCTTATGTTGTCCTATAATTATTCTCTGTCAATCATCACTGTTATCAGTTTGGCATGTAACCTTCCAAAATGTATAGGCATGTGAATTTACATACAAAAAGTAAACGTGCATATATTATATATAAATATATATGCCAAAATAGAGAATTATGGCTTGTGGTCTCTAATATCATAAACTATACTAATCTATAGGTTTGTTGACAATGTATGCCTTTGTCATGTAATATGAGTATATACAGACCCACTTCATCGTTTGGACTTTCTGGGAGCATTGCTAGTGAACAGCTATACCACGGAATGATTTGATCATTTAATTGGTGGATACCTGATTGTTTCTAAAATTTCACTCTTACCCGATAATGAACATATTTTCTTTTTTTTCTTTCTTTTTTAAGATTTTGTTTATTTATTTGACAGAGAGAGTGTGAGAGAGAGAGACAGCACAAGCAGGGGGAGCGGCAGAGGGAGAAGCAGGCTTCCTGAAGAGCGGGGAGCCCGATGTGGGGCTCGATCCCAGGACCCCGGGATCATGACCTGAGCCGAAGGCAGACGCTCACCTTTGGGGTGACTGAACCACCCAGGTTCCCCAGCGAACATCTTTTCATGTAAGTGCCTTGCGCATGGTTCCGTAGACACCATTTATTGAGCGTGTACTGTGTGCCCGGGGCAGCTGTGTTTCTGCATACATCTTATAATTTAATTTCCAAACCACTCTATGAGGATGTGGAGAAACTGGATTCACATCCTGGCCATGGTTTCAGAGTGGAGACGCCGCACACCCCCACCCCACGTCGGGATGTCCCTATTTACTAGTGAGAGGCTCACAGGGGGTCACATTTCCCTTATCTTTGTTTATTTTTTTCCAAATTTTCTATAACACATACATTTTGCATCTACACAATCCATACACACACTCACACGCTTACGTGTAGATAGATGTGCTTGTGCTGGTGTGCATGCATGCTTGTGTGTGTGTAAGAACCTCTAAATCAACTGCGGCCAGAAGGATTCGGTGAAAGCACATTCAGAAGACAGAAAGTAGAAGTGCCCGATGGAGCCTTTCTCTAATTCTTAAAGCTCACACCCTCCACAACTGTTTTACACAACTCCGAGGTGCTTGCAAAACCCTCATCAGCTTATCCTACAGGCAAGAACATCGGAAAAGATACCCTCCGTGATTCTGAGACTTTGCTTGCTTGCCTCTTTCTTGGTTCCTACCATTGCCCTCAGATTTGAGAGACGTACTTTAATGCCCCGTGACATGGTCTCTAAATGCAGGCTTGCATTGTGGATCTAAAGGAGAGACAATTCAGATTCATCATTTGTTAATAAATGTGTTAATACATCTAAATGCAGATTTCCTCCTTCCTCGGGCGGATGTGCCTACAGTTAAACTCTACGCCCCACCCGGAGCAAATATGAACATTTCACTTTTGACACAATTGGGACACATACTTGGATTTATTCCCTTACGCGATCACATCCACCAGAGAAACTCATAGACACATACTTGGATTTATTCCCTTACCATCGGCACATCCCACCAGAGAAACTCATAGACTGTAGTTGGATGTTTTTTTTTCTCCAAACGGTGCAGGCAGTCAAGCTCCATATCCCCGGATGCCTTCTGTACTCCCCCGCTCCCGTGTGTGAGCTTGAGCAGAGCATCTCTCTCCTGGCCAGGAATACAGGTGGGACTTCTACCTTCTGCAGCCCCTGCCTGTGTCCAGGCAGGAGAGGGGTCAGTCCTGTGGGTCTGTCTCTCATTCCGTTTAAAGAGAATGTTAAGCCTGATAGCTAGAGCCGAAGACTGTGACCCCTGTATTTGTGTACAATCCTAAGTAGATTTGCATTTTTTTTAAGATTTTATTTATTTACTTGCCAGAGAGAGAGAGAGAGTGAGCACAAGTAGGGGGGAGCGGTAGAGGGAGAGGGAGAAGCAGGCTCCCCGCCGAGCCAGGGGAGCGCAATGAGGGGCTGGATCCCAGGACCCTGGGATCATGACCCGAGCCGAAGGCAGACGCTTAAGGACTGAGCCACCCAGGCGCCCTAGATTTGCATTTCTAGAGTGAAGGTGCTTTCCCCTCTTGGGTGTATATGTGAGTCTCTCAATGAAGTGTCCTTTTTGCTTGTCCATAAAGTGGCAAATTCCCATCAGACCCTGCAGTTGCCAGGAGAGATTGTAACCCGTCTCAAATGGCAAGAAAATGTGGCGGACCCTCTGGAATATCACCTTCCTCCCCATACTCAGTTACAAAAATATCAAGGTAGTCAGATACTTCTTTCCCCAGCTGGATCCAGCAACGACCAATTTGCACACCCTGGGAAAAGCCATTCGAGGTGGGATGGAGGTTTTGTTTTCTGGACCCATTAATCTGCTTCCATCTCTCTAATTAGTTAAAGATTCTCCAAAGCTCCTGAATATCATCCCTTGAGGTGAGGAAGATGCATTTTCAATTTCCTCCTGCAAATTAGACTGGGGCATGCTTCTCTGGAAACACCAGATAAGGGAAAGGTGCGGAAGTCTGGTGCTGAATTTTTCCCCTTTGCCATCTGGGAGATGTGAAAGGAAGAGTATCTGAAAGACAAAAGCTCCGTGAATTTTGTGAAACTTGAAAAGGACAATTAAAGCCATATTGTGGAGCCTTGATAAGTAGGAGGGCACGGTCTCGTAGAATAAAGCTCAGGACACTGTTGGGTGCACCGGTCGTTCTACCTGGAGACAGTTGGGGCCAAGTCAGGCTTCTCCCACACATAGCTCAACGAAGTCAATCAACAGGTCAGGACCGTGACCTGCCCCCTCCCAGCACATGCCAGACATCACAGGGACCACAAGAAGCCGAGAAGATACCACACTGACCTCCAGGAGCTCATAGTCAAATCAGGGAAATGAGAGTTAGAGTTTGGGTGCATTCAGTGATATATCCAGCCAAACAGAGCAACAAGCAAGTAGGACACATTGGGGGTTTGAGGCTCGGGGTATCCAGAGATGGTTGCCCTGTGCCCCATCATCCTTATGTCTACATCCATCAATCCTGCAGACCCTTCACTCTGGATGTGCCCTCAACCACTGCTGCCCATCAGAATCATGTGAGAAACTCTAAACTACGGATGTCCTGGATCACCCCAGACCAATCTTACCAGGATACCTGGAGGTGGGGAGAGGGAGTAAATATTTTTAAAATGTATAGATGTAATTTGAGAGTAGTTTTGTGCTCATGGAAGAATTGACGGGAAAGTACAGAGGGTTCCCATGTATCTAGCTACCCCCCTACACAACTCACCCTGTTATTAACACTTGCCTTAGTGTGGTACATTTGTTGCAATCGATGAACTGATATGGACACAACATTATCAACTAAAGCCCACGGTTTCCGTTAGAGTTCCCTGTTTGTGCTGCTAAATTCTAAGGGTTTGGACAGATGCATAATATCCTGTATCCACCAGGACAGTATCATGTGGAAATCTCCTTCCTGCTCCGCCTGCTTTTCCCTCCCCGCCCCCAGCGGTCCCAGAAACCACTGATCTCTTTACTGTTGCCATAGTTTTGCCTTTCCCCAAATGTTGCATAGCCAGAACCCCGCAGTATGCAGCGGTGGCTGCAGTCTGATCTTTAGAAGGTCTCCCGGAAATGGCCATGTACCCCAGCGCTAAAAGTCACTAGACCGTTGCATGGGGTAACCCTGTATTAACTTATCCGAAAGGATTTTCAGGATAATCCAATGCAATCCTTGCACTTCACAGGCGAGCAGTATGTCCCCAGAGGGGAGTGAGTTGACCAAGACCATGAGGCAAGGTGGCGAATCCCCGGTCCGGAACCTTCTAAGCATATCACATCCTCTTTCCGAGATAAACTGCCTGGCGTGACTCCAGGACCAGCGTTATCAAGGCTGCCTGCATTCTAAAATTCATGACTGTGACCGATGTTTTCTGAGGATCAATTCTGGGCCAAGCAGAAGCCCTGGAGCTGCTGACCCCAGAGGCCCCAGTTTGGGCGGGGAGTGTGGGGAACTCAGACACGTGAGCAACTGCATAATGCGGGCTGAGGGCAGTGACAGCCCGTATCCACACACCTGCAAGCACTTTGCAGTACCAGCATCTAATTCTCACAAGAGCCCCAGCAGGGAGGTGGCATTATCACCCCATTTCTCAGATGAACTGAGTGCAGAACGCTAAAGGGCTTTACAGAAGGTGACATACAAAATAGACGGCAGAGCCAGGATCCGAGCCCACGAGAGACTGCTCCACGCATTAAGTCGCTCACTGCCAATGCACGAACCACTTCTTCCCTATTCTGCAGGATTTAACACTTTTATCAACGTGGGCCGGGGGCTCGGGATGGCCCCTTCCTTGTGGAACAGCCCCATGACGGCTTGATTCTGGGGATTCTTGTGGAAGCAGGACACATGGCACAAGGCGATTTATCTGAAAGCAGGCGGCTCTCACCCGACCAGTGTTTAAATATCCAGAAAATCCGCTTCCTTGGAACAAAAAGTTTGAATACCTTCACACCCGCTCGTCTCTGCAGTTACTAACACCAACTGCCATGGTCTCAGACTCAGTAACTAAAGAACGATTTCATTGTTGGAGCTTATCTGCCGCTCTGTATTTATTATCGAACGGTTTCTCCTTCATGGGAAAAATGGCTCTCCTAACCAGGTCATCTGATGTTGGCATTTACGAGTCTTAAATCTAAAGCCCACCCATATGTTAATTCACGACAAGCAGCACTTCGAATAGCAGGGACTTAATGAAAACTATTTTTTCATCGAATCTGATAAATAATGTAAAGTGTTTGGTGAAAACAATCCTAAGCAGGAGCAATGGATATGTCAATTACCCATAAAAAGCAAATCAGAGTGTGGGTAATTAGGAGAGGGGTCTGTAAGTGCTCTTGGGATTAGACAGTTAATACCCAGACACCGCCAATACGGAGAGCAGGTGCATTAAAGAACTCTCAGGCACAACTTAAGAGAGATGCTGAGGCCTGATCTACTCCTGATGTCTCCACTCACACTCTCTAAGTAGTACACACTGCCAAATCAGTTTGGTAACTCAAGCAAAATCCCAGGGTTGAGACTCAATGGCCCATCTTGGGTTACATGGCTATTCCGGGACCAATCAGGAAGGGCAGGGACCAATGGAACGCATCGCATGGCAGAACTCTGGGCTCCTAGCCAGAAGGTCAGGGCTCCTTTCTAACAACAAAGACTCAAAGTACAGAAGAGGTGGCTTCCCAGGAAATCAGTGTTCCATTCCCTGGTCAAGGGGGTAGAGAGATTGGCCAAACAAAAACAACATTGGACACTTTTCCTTCCATAGCTGGCTAACCTTTTGATTGCCCCGGGTCACTGGTTCTGGAAGCCAAGCTCGCAGATGAGGATCTTCTTTGAGATGTTCTTTTTACTTGACTCCCTAAAAGTGCCATGGTAGGAACTTGGTGCTGTTGGTGTGGCCAATCCTTTTATTTATTATGGAGTCCTTTCTGGATGATGATGATGAGAATGCCATTTATGGAGTGCTGTATAAATTCCAGGCACGATGCTGACCACTTTGCATTTACCACTAGACTCAATTATGACAATAACCCTGTGAGATGTGCTGTTATTATTATTATTATCCCAAATTCACAAATGAAGGAATTAAGCCTCTGTGTTCCTTATCATAACACCACCTCTCTGGACATCACAGTTACATCCTGTTGCCAGTCAACCCCAACTCCCCATTATGCTCCGCCATGCTTTAGTTCATGGAAGCGGATGATGTTACAGAAGACACCACTAGAGGACAAATCTTGAGTGCTGAGGGATAAACCATTTCCTGCCGTGCAGGACCCTGATTCAGGGACAGAGCCCTGGTAAGCTCACAGGGGTTGAGGGAAGGAGAAAGGCAGATCTTTTAAAGCCAAAAGAACCTATGTCTCACCGTAGAGAAGCAAAGTCTCTGAGTGGGGTTGCTTGCTGGCCATGGATGTATCCCCCCTTCATGTGAGTCCCGGATGGGACAGAAGAGGTCGTCTGCATAGGCAGGGTCCCTGCATCAAGATGTGGCGTCCGCCTTCCTCGGGACATGCCTACATCACATTTGCACACGTACCTGAAAGTCAGCTGTCCAGGTCAGAACTGACCGGTAGGCAGTGAAAGATGTTCATGGAATAGATTTGATTCTCTCTAGCTCAATACCTGGTTGATTTGCAGAATGATCAAGAAAGTCATAAAATATGTGCTGGCATTATTTTCTTTTCTTCACTGGTGAGAAGTTCTCCTGGACCCTTCTTGTTCTTCTGAACTCTTCAGTGTTTCATTTTACCCATGTTATGGGTAAAAACATAGGTTCCTGGCTCAATCTGGAAAGATCCACTTTTCCTCCACTTTAAAACTACGTGAACTGATTGTTTAAAAGTGCCACGATATATACTCTGGTTTCTCTTCAGATCGCATAAATCTTTCGCCTTTTTAAAAGTGCCACGATATAAGACGGATCCCCCTCTGTGTTTGGGCTCCTAGACTGTGTCCCGCTAGACAGCATGTGATTCCCGCTGTCCAGCTTCACTACTGATGGAGAGGTGATAGAACGGACGTGTTTACCTCGTGACTCTGGGGGCCCAGGAGGCTTAATTTATTAATTAAGAGTAGGGCACCTGCTCCTGCAGAATGTTCCCTCCTTCCAAGCCCACACTTTGCCATGAACATTTCCAGGGGGAACCTGTTCCAAATAAGCAAATATTTAGCATCATTGCTGTGGTGAGGCTTATCCTTCCCTGGAATTTTGGAGAGGAATATAGTGGGGTCTCCCAGGAAGCTTAGAGGTTGCAGTGGGGCTCTGCTCAGATGGGGGGTGGTGTGATGCTTCTAAGTTCTTGACAGATGACTATGGACCATCACAGGGAGCATCTCCAGGAGGCTTTCTATTCCAATTCCCGGTCAGGGTATTTCAAGCCTTTTTAAATTTCAGTTTTCTCATATATAAAACGGGAATGATGATGTGAATGTCCTTATAAGTTGCTTGTGGCAATTAAATAAGAAGAAATGGGGAGTGTTGGGTACATAGCGTGCTGGGGACAGTAAATGGGGGCTCATGTTAGGATAAGGTCATTTATCAAAGACATGCACGCTGAGCCTGCAGGAGAGTACAGAGCACCTGCCCCCACACCCCTAACAAATGTCTGAAAGTACACATGTCCCAAAGCAAATGCCCCTTCTCCAGTCTGCTCCTCCAAAGGCCTTCTACACTGAGTCATTCGGTGAGTCGGGCCCAAATCCTTTGATTCTTCCTCGATTCCTTACACTAACTTACAAGCTGCATCAAATCCATCAGAAAAGCCCATTGCTTTGCCTTCTAAATGCATCTAGAAATGAACAACCTACATCCTCAACTAATCTCCTTGTCTAAGACACCTCCATAACTCTTGCCAGGATTTTTGCCATAGCTTCTCACTGAGCTCCCTTCTGGAGGCTTCCGCCATCCCTCCCTGCCCCCATTAGGAAGCCAGCACCCTGAGGACAAGGCCTGGGTATATCTGGTTCATGGCGGGTACCTGCCAGAACAATGCTGTCCTTTATTAGATGCTCCATAAAGATTTGCAGGATGAGTCAATTCACCCTTTACACGACATGCCATTTTATAATTTTTCTCCTAAAGATTATGAAGAGTATGCTTATCTTCCTTTAGCTTTCTGAGATCCTGCCATGAAGATTCAAGACACTTTACATGTTGTAGGGTCCTCAACCTTTCCCGTTGTATCAATCTGCCCAGGTCCCAGGCCCCAGATACAATATAGTCATCCTACTGATGCAATATGAATTCTAGGGAAGACACATTCCTATTCATGTGGCATTTTTATAAGATGAACCTTGTCCAGAAACCCCAATAGACCAAAATCAGAGATTCCTCTAGAAAAATTCTCAATAGCTGGGAAAAAAAGGAATCAGGACGAGATTGATCTCGTCCTCGGCTTTCCTGCTCCTTCCAAGGGCAGCGCAGAATGCCAAGTCAAAGATACACTTTTCTCAAGCTTATCAAACAGCATATAACAGTACATAAGGACAGAGGCGCCGCCTTGTATTTTCTTTTAATCTCTGGGTTACTATCAAGTGAAACAACAAGCAAATGACATGCCCTGCCCATCAAAGACAAGATAACCCACACTATACTGATGTCTTGAACACGTTCTAGGCATAGATTTATGGGACTTGTCATATCTCGAGCCCCCTTTTTTTTCTTTTCCTCCATGTTTCCCTTCCCTTGATATGCATTTGCTACTTTGGAGACAAGGATGGCATTGCTTATGGGGCAAGCATGTGGAATCCACACGTAAGAGGGGACACGATGCTCGGAGGGGACGACTTTTCTTGACCATACGATCCAGGCTCAGGAAGCACTCGCTCCCAGCAGGCACAGGGACATACCACGGAGGGGTGTCTCCTGTGCATACCCACAGACTCTCCAACGTGTGGAAAGTCAAAAAGAAGGGGCCCAGGCTAGTCACTCATGACTATTGCGCAGATTCAGTACTTGTCGGCTCTGATGGATTGCTGAGCCCCTAGCGACTCAGCGGCTAAGTGTTTGCGTTGCATCATGCCTGAGCTGTTAAGAGCTCTACAATTTCCTTCAGGCCCAAGATTATGACACAGGCTATGAATTTATGCTTTTGTTGCTATGGTAATTTATATTTCCACTGTTTTAATAACCTCATCAAATGCAGGCAATCAGAAACACTGTGGCACCTCTACATAATTTAACTCGAAACCATTCTTAACAACTTGCAGTGCCATTTGAAACCTTGCATGAGGAAATTAAAAGCAAATAGAAATAAGTCATCTCAAGCCTAAAAACCATAAATATTTGAGGTGGGAGCACAAACATTTCCAGAAAGATCTTTGATGATAAGAACAGATATTTCTAACAAATGGTACAGAGAAATGATACTGTATTATAAAAGAGATACCTTTGAGACATTTTTTTCCTCATCAAAAGAAAAAAAAAAGGAAATACTGCTTTCTAGTTATTAGGATATATAACATAAAGGGGTTTTTCATAAGCTTTCAGTACTCTGTTTATAATACTTAATGACTAGACCATGAATATTAGCTCTCTCATGGAGATTGATATTTAAAAGGTATGTATTCTGTAGACTGAAATTGCTTCCAAAAATTCCACAATGGGTTAAACTGCAAAGTGTGACAGTTCTTAACATATGATTGAGTGATGTGTATCCTTACACACACACACACACACACACACACACTTCTACACACAATCAGTTCAAATGCGTATTATTAAGAAACTACATCGGTTTTGTTTGTTCGTTTCTGGTTTATCATCATTGTGGGTTTAATGGATGAGGTTGTGCTTGCCTTTAATTAGCAAATAATCCCCACTGCTCTTGGTGCTCTTTTGCATCAGGGGAAGCTGTATTTATGTAACCACAGGAAGCTTGACCCTTCTAGAATACAATCTGAGGTGGGTATGTGGGGCTGGGATGGATCATTCTGGAAACTCATCATTCTTCTGTTCCACACAGTGAGCAATGGACACTGGAACAGAAGCCCAGCACTGGGTGTGTTTTCAGCAATGCCAGGCACATGCCCACGTCCCACCCCCTGTCCTGCACCAGGAATATGTTTTCCTCCCGCTGGACGGGACAGCACGATCTCGTCGGAGCTAACCCTCAGACACATGTGAGTTGGCAGACAGGTGACTGAGGGTCCTGAGCGATAGGTTACACATCGGGCAGCTCGAGGAGGGACGAATGGACGTAGAAGGGGAACATGGTGCTAAGAAATAAGAGGAGATGGTGAGTTAATTCTTTCATTCTCTACCTGCTGAGCATCCTCTGAATACCGGGCACTGTACCAGGCGTGGGTTCCGTAGTAGATACTGTCAGGTGCCTGCCTCCATCTCTGAGCCCCCTTTTCCTTCTTAGTAGAGCCCTTCCACACAGCCACAGGGTTTAGAGGAAGCCGACTCCATCTCCAGCCCCAGGCTTACTTCCTTAGTTGGGTAAGACTTGTCACTCCCATGGCAACTGTCATTGGTCCAAGTAGGAGCACATCACCTAAGTCAATCCAAATAGAATGGAGCCAAGATGTGTGATGGAGTGAATGTCTGGAGCATCTCTGTGTCTGTCCACATGTGTGTGTCACATACCAGTATACATCCCAGGGCAAGAAAGCTCCTTGACCTGCAAGAAAGAAAGAGAAGTGGAAAATGCTGTCTACGTGATACCCACTCTCTGTTTCTTCTTTAAAATAAAAAACCCAGTCTTACTCCGGTATACTGTGCCCACCATCTCTTGTAATCAAGTGTATCCTGTTATTAAGTGATGAATAAGGGAAATGTTATGTGAGAGTTCTGGAAAGGCTCCTTAAATGGAGCAGATGTAGGTGTGAGGTGGAACCCATTTGGTCCTCCCGCCTCCAACCTTTTCTTGCCACATGGAATGTGGATGCAATGACTGGAGCACCAGCAGCCTTTTGGGGTAACCTCGATTTTGAGTCATACCAGAAAGACAGAAGTCAGGGAGGCACCCCACTATTCCTTTCCATTGATATATATATATATATTTTTTTTTTTTGCCTTCTTCTGGTCCACTGAAACATTGTTTCTAACCGAAAAGCTCTTAGGGAAAGAACTTTATTTACTTTCAAAATCCTTTGATTTACCATTTTAGGTGGAGAAAATATGACCTCAAAGATGTGTCATAAAAAGACATAAGGAGGGGCGCCTGGGTGGCTCAGTCGTTAAGCGTCTGCCTTCAGCTCGGGTCAGGATCCCGCGGTCCTGGGATCGAGCCCCGCGTCGGGCTCCCTGCTCTGCGGGAAGCCTGCTTCTCCCTCTCCCATTCCCCCTGCTTCTGTTCCCTCTCTTGCTGTGTCTCTCTCTGTCAAATAAATAAATAAAATCTTAAAAAAAAAAAAGACATAAGGAAGTAGGGGAAACTAAACTGCTTTGGCAAACAGAGGAGGTAAGGACCGGAACAGTAAGAAAGGACAGGAAACTTAAAAGGTGCTGGAAGAAGAGAGAAAGTCTAAGCAATTGGCAAAAATGATGTCTGATGAAGAGTCTATGGCGTGGTCATGGAGGTCACTAAGTATATCTAATATTCAAGTTTGGGGTAATTCATCCATTCACTAATTCAACAGATTTTTGTTACTGCTCTTCTGTGCCCGGTGGTGACTGGGTGCTGAGGCTGCAGAGATGAACAGTACTGAGTCTGTTCCTGGCCCCCAGGATATTATCCAGTGTGGTTAACACAGTGTTAGGTGCAAAAGATGCACATTTGGATGTGTGCCGGGGAGGCCAAACACAGCGTGCTGTGTGAGAGCACAGGGGTGCAGGGGCCTGGGGGCAGCTCCACTCCAAGCAGACGGAGGAATCCGCTCTAAAGACATCAGGGGGAAGCTGAGACAAGAAGACAAGAAGGAAGAGGAGGAGTGGGTGGTGGGGAGCAGGGGGCATGTTTTTGGAAGGTGGTGGAGAAGACACGATCCGCCATCCAGGGCCAAGGTTGTTCCTGCTGCAAATGGAACCCACACGTTCACGGTGTTTTTAAATTGTTTTTGTTCATTTTGTGTTGGAGAGACAAAACAATCAAATTCATATCCAAGTAGCTTAGTTTATTTTCCAGGCTTAGGAAATCAAAATGGTAATAGCACTTTTCCCGGGGAAGGTGAACCCCGCGTGCACAGCCCTGGAGCCCGGCTGCCCCGGGGCAAGGGGCGTCTGCAGAGGAGGGGGGCCTGGAGCCACAGCGGGAGAGGGTCCAGAGGTCATGAACTGACTTGGACTGTGCCCCAGTATTTCTGGACCTCACCAAGCACATGAGACCAGAGAACTGAGAAGAGACGACCTTTTCTTTTTCTGAGTCTCATGTCACTGAGACCGAACATCTGGAGCCAGCAGCCGGTAAAGTGTCCTCTTCCTTAATCCCCTCTCAGGAACTCCCCATGGCTAGGTCCCCAGACAGCCGCCCACCCCCACTGCCCGGTGGTCTCAGTCCTGTCCTGTGCCCTCCTGCAGGGAAGATGTGGGAAGAGCAGGCAGACGGCAGCAGGAAAGGGTACAGGACTTCAGACCTGCCCCCCTTTTTGCCAAGTGACCTCACCTTTCCCCTTGAGCAGCCGATCCACAAGGGAAAGATGAACATGAGTGGGGGGCCCCATCCCAGGCAGTGAGCGCTGCAGATGTGGAAGACAGCAAGAGCAGAGACTCCGCACTTAGCTCGAGTCTCAGCGAGTGGGGACCCCCCAACCCTGCCCCGCAGGCGTCAGCGAGCCCCTGGTGGCATGGACCTCCTCACCTCGGGTTTGCTTCCCTTTGGACCTCATTCACACTGAGCTGGGTGGTCTAAAGGGACAATAGACAGGGGGTCCTACTCCCTTGGCTGGGCCCCCAGGCCCCCGCCCCACAGAGCTGCATGTGATTCTCCTGCTGACAGATAACGGACCCCCTCACATCCGGGGCTTTGCTGTAAGACACCTGACCCTTCTGCCCACCCCCCAGCCCCCCAGCTGAAGAAAAGAAAAGCAATGTTTCATCTCTGGGAAAAATGAACCCCCAAAGCTGACTTTTCCAGCAGTAAGTTTGATCACATCTGATGTTTGACCTGCTGTTCCAACTTCAAATGCAATTCCCCTCAAGAAAGAACTTTCGAAAGAAAGCATTCCTCCCTAGGGCCTCTGGACAGCCGCACCACACCCTCCATGGCCCCTAGAAATATCTTTGGGGGCTTCAGCACTCTCCTCTTCCTCCTGACCCCCCTGCCTATGTCTCCTTTACTGGTGATGCCACTCGACCTCCCACACTTAGGCCCCAACCTTGAGGCCACTGTTACCTTTAGGGACACAGAGACACCACCACTGGGGACTCGGATGCTGCTGCAGGGCTGAGAAGATTGTGTCCCCAACCCCGTTAGACCATGAGTCAGCCGGGGCTTAAAGATGTCGATCTTCTCATCCGACGCCCCTGAGCACCTGTTCTTCTGATGTCTCTCAGACGCGCCCCCTCTCCTGCTGGCCACTGCTGCCTAAGATAGCTTGTTGTCCTTGCCTGAGGGTGGGAACACACCCCTCAGCAGTCGTCCTGTCTTCACCTCTGCCCACCTCCAAATCTCCCCACAGCCCGCTCCCCAGGGAGACTCCAGGGAGCACCCACCTGCTCCCTACCCCCTCCATGATGGAGGAGAACAACCAGCCTTCCCCTCCCTGTGCCCAGATGTGCCCATCCTGGCTCCAGTCCCCTGTTCCCATGCCTGAGCATCTCATCAGGGCACTTGGCACGGATTAACTCCTCTCCTGGCCTCGAGGTGCCCACATCCACTGTCACACCCTGTGCTCTCGATGCGTGGCTCTTCATTGATCAAATACATGAGCATGTTTGAATAGAGGTCTCTGAGGCCGGCCGTGCCGGAGGGGCTGGGGGACTCATTTGGTTTGTGTTTTCTTGTTTTCTCTTTTGCTTTGGTCCACATCGTGATTTTTTTTTTTTTTAATTGACTGTGTTGCAAACGATTGAGCGCTACCGCCAGTCATAACGCCCACACTGTGCTTGCTGAGCCAAGTCTGCCCACCTGGCATCCTGGGTACTTTTGGGCAGCGGGGTGCTCAGTTCTGCCTCCCTGTATGGCTGGGCCCATGGCAGATGCTCAGAAGAATTGTTAAATGGTTTATGTGGGATCCAAGCTTCCATGCTTGTACTGAGCACTCCCTGACGTGACCAAGGCCATCAGAACACACGGCTAGCCACGTCTGGTCCCGGCGCAGCCAGCCGGCCACCTGCTCTGGTGTGACCTTCTGCTGCTCTGTGCAGGAACCTTCAATAACTCATCCTGTTCATATTCTTCCTCAAATGAAGCAGAGGACTTCAAGAGGATCCCACGCCTGAGAAATAAGGACAAGCCTGACCCTGACCATCCCTGCTTCAGGAGAGGGCGACAGAAACCTCCCAGGCCTGCCTGAGTGCCGGGGGCTTTGGAACCAGGCTGGGTCCTGGGATGCTGGGCCCACTCTGCGCTCAGGGCACGGAAAGCCTGAGGGCTGGGCAGACCAGGGACAGCCCCACAGGAGGACCTCCTCCAAGGCTAGACAGGGAGAAGACGATCGGGGAGCGCACCCTCCTGCCCTGGGTACTGCGGGTCCTCAGAAGCAGAAGAGAGGATTTGCTGTGCCGTCCAAGGCACAGACTGACCCATGACACAGTTCTCTTTGAAAAATGAAATGTGGTTCATCCAGCTTCATTACCAAAAAAAAAAAAAAAAATCTGAAGATATAGATTAGCTAAAAACAGAATTGAAACACTCATTCTTCCTAAGATAATGTTTAGCGCTCATGTATTTCTACTTTAAGCCTTATTCCAATATATGCATGTAGATATACATCAGATAGATAGAGCATTTACACAAAAGGCATTAAACCCAATGCACATTTAGTTCTTTAAAATGATGTTGTAAATGTCTGCGGTAGGCTATCCTATTGTTCTCTACTTTTCACTCCCTCCCACAAAAAAAATTAAAAATCATGGGACTTTGGGGGTACCTCCTGCTCGTCTGGACCCATTCATTTGGGGCTTCATCACAGGACTTGTTTTGGCCCCACACATGAGATATTAGTGATGCCGACATGGACAAAAACTTGAAATGTGCTGTTTGCAGTGACCAGCCTTTGTATGCCTCTGTCATCCACCAAGATAAAAAGTAGGTCCTGCACAGCTTCTGGCTCAGATAAAATAAGCAACACGTGGGGGTGCAGCAGATCCAACAGCACATGGCCACTGCTAACACAAAGGCTTGTAAGCCAGGGAAGTAAGTGAGTGCTTGTGGCTTTGGGAATTGCAGCTTATGCAGCATTTCTTCAGCAATATCTGCCTAATAAAGCATCTTATCATGTCAATTAAAATACTTAAATATTGCTTTCAAAGCTATGGATTATGGCATGCATGCCTACATTTGGATAATCATGATAAATCTCCACAAAACACGGTAAGCGCTTTTCACAGCACCTACCCTAGTAAGTGCTCCACAGTGGTAGCTATTGTTAAAAATTTTTGTGCTTGTATTTATTTTACTAGTCCTTATTGTTGAACACTTGGATTCTGTCCAGTATTTCCATAGGAGCCCCAGAAGAGTTGAGTCAAAGTTGCCTGGGACAGGAGGAAGGCTGAGGGTCCCTGGAGGGAAGATGACCCAGCACTGTGGTGTCTTAAACAGACCTTCAATCCAGTTCACAGTGAACTATTTTACCATATTTGAAGTCTTCCCTATAAGTAAGGAATTGGAATCAGCTGCAGGCATCAGAAATTCAACACAACATGGCTTGAGCGTTTTAGAAGCATGTGGCTCTCTGATGTGAAACAGCTGGAGCTCAGCAACTGCAGCCGGTGTGTGGCTATAGGGTCTTCAGGGACCCAGGTTGTCCATCTTTCTCTTCCTAAGGCAGAGATACCTCACCCCTCTGGGCTTTTCTTTCAGCATGCGTACAATGAGGAAAGGAATAAAACCCACTTCTCAGGCTAAGAGGCTTACGTAAAGTTTAATTCACATAAAATGCTTAGACGAGTGACGTCTGGCAAAAAATCAGTATTCAATGACTGTAAGTCACCATCCTCATCATCCTCATTATCCTTCAGCATCATCACCATCACATTTTGTAGAGTCACCCCTAAAGTTTCTCTTTTGCTGTCACCATCATCATCACCATCATCACTACTATCACCACCATCATCATCATTATATCATCCTCACCATTACCATCATCACCATCACCACCATCATCATCTTCACCATCACCACCATCACCACCATCATCATCAGCATCAGCATCATGACCATCATCACCACCATCATCACCATCACCACCACCATCATCACATCATCCTCACCATCACCATCACCATCATTACCATCATCACCATCATCCTCACCATCACCACCATCACCATCAGCATCAGCATCATGACCATCATCACCACCATCAACACCCTCATCACTATCACCATCATCATCATCAATACCATCATCACATCATCCTCACCATCACCATCACCATGATCACCATCATCAGCAGCATCAGCATCATGACCATCATCACCACCATCATCACCATCACCACCACCATCATCACATCATCCTCACCATCACCATCACCATCATCATCAGCATCATGACCATCATCACCACCATCAACACCATCATCACCATCATCATCACCATCACCATCTTCACCATTGTGACTACCATTATCATCACTATTTTTTTTCATCATGACTATTTTTATTAAGGCTTCTCCACTAATTCTGTTCTGATGATCGAGTAGTTGAATAATAAAATTTAAGACTTGTGATCCTCAACTCATCTAGTGCAGCCCTTTTCCCATACATAAAAATGCCATTAGTATGCCTAACAATGAGCATGCTATCACTGCTGAAAGCTTTTCTGAAATGGGGAATGCTTTACCTCATAAAGAAGCCCTTATAGTTTTTACATCTCTGATTATTCGCTTGAAATAAATATCAAGGAGTGAAGTTGGGGTCAAATAAGAAGTTCCATTATAAGACTTTGAATCCATACCACAAAATTGTTCTTTAAAACGTTTCTACTATGGAAGTGCCCATTTCAATATGCTCTACCAACAAAAGAGATTATGTTTAAAAGTCCTTTGCTAGATCGATCAGTGAGACATAACATCTTGCAGGTTTTGCTCTCTTTTTATTAATGATGAAGTTGAATTTTCATTATTAATAGATTTTCTCAAATACATATTTTCTCAAATATATATTTCCCATATCCTCTTATTTTCGTATCTGATTTGCTTCTTCATATCCTTTATCCAGTTTTTATTAATGTGTTTCCATTTATATTGGTTGATTGATAAATGCTCTTTATATATTAAGGATGCGAATGCCTTGTCTTCTCTATTATAAGTATTTCCCCAGTTTTCTTTTGCCTTTTAGTGTATTTATAATGCTTTTTAATAAACAGAAGTTTGAAAATGTCCTATAGTCACATATGTAGATTCTCCTTTATGGCTTATTAGTTTTCTCTTAGGATAGAAAACACTATTAGATAAACATGAACCCTCTATTTTTTTTAATGTTTATTAAAATGGGATTACACAGTAGTCATTTATTTCTGTTTGTTCCTGATAATTTATTTTTCTAGCCCATCACATGGTTTTCTCTCATTTAAGCCAGAACAGGAGGCACTCGCTGCCTGGGGAGAAGTAAAAGTGGGAAAATAATGGATTGCAGAGAACTGCTCTGTGTGTCCCTGAGAAAAGTCTGCTCATTGCTTCCTGTCTCCCCACCTGCCCTCCTTCACTGGCTCCGAGCCCCCAGGAGAGGGAGTGGGACATGCTCGAAATTTCGGCTAGCTTGGGAGTCCAGGAGGAAAGGGCCCCCCCTGCTGTGTGCACTGGGGACGTGGGTGGAGGGTGCCAGGGCTCAGGGGTGCCCATGCGGCACCGCCCAGGAGCAGCAGACTGCATATGCCCGGGTGCCTCCCTGGGGGGCGCTCCTTGCACCCATGCGCTCCTCGGAGCCTCTGCGGAGCCTCTGTGCACCTTGCGCGCCCGGGGCTGCCTGTGGTCCGGGTCCTGGTGGTGTTGGTACAGCAGCAGTGCCTGGAGATCTCAGGAAATAGATGAGGGCGCCAGGGACCTGGGGTTACTCCCAGCTACATGCAGCCCATGCCCTGTGGGACCCTGGGCTGGCTGGGAAGACCCTGCCTTGAGTTAGACAATGTCTCTGCCACTTGGGGAATAAAGGCTACAAATAAAAATGAGTCGATATATAGAAAAATAAAAGTAGCCTTTTTAAAAATGTACATTCATTTCTTCTTTTTAGGGTTTTCTTTTCCAGCTTAATTGGCATGAAATTGACAAATAAAAAGTATGTATATTAAAGGTGTACAATTTAATGTTTTGATATACTACACGTTGTGATAGAAATGCCCCCGTCAAGCTAAGGAATACATCCATCAACCTTACCTACTCAGCATTCTCTTTTTCCTTTTTTTATGGTGAGAATGCTGAAGATCTGCCCTCTTAGAAACTTTCAAGCACACAAAACATTATTATTAAGTATAGTCACATTGAGATATATATAGCTTTTTCATTTGATAAAACTATATGTTAATATTAGTATTCATGCTATGAATATACTACATTTTGTTTGATCATTCACCAGTCGATGGACATTTGGGTTGTCTCTACCTTCTGGCTTATGTTAATAGAGCCGTTATGAATATCCAGGTACAAATTTTTGTTTGAATGCATAGTACAAAAGGATGAACCTCACAAACATTATGCAGAGAGGGTCACATACGGTATGATTCCATTTATATGAAATATCCAGATCTATATCTATATAGATCTATATAGGGAAATCTATAAAGACAGAAGAAAATCTATAACGGGAAATCTATAAAGACAGAAAGTCGATTAGTGGGCAGGAGGGGTTGGGTGCTGGGCGGGATGGGGAGTGAGTGCAGAATGGGTAAGGGGTTGCCTTTGGAATGATGAAAATGTCTGGGAACCAGATAGAGGTGATGGTTGCACAACAATGTGAATATACCAAAACCCACTGGATTGTTCATTTGAAAGTTGTAGTTAACTTTATGTCATGTGAATTTTACCTTAACACATGCACGTACGTGCACGCGCATGCACACACACACACACACACACACTTGGCTTCAGAAAACGGACAGTACATCATTTACCTCTAAATCCCTTACCTGCGTCTCTGGAACACAGAAGCCACTCAATAAATGTTTGGACTAAATTACAGAAATTAGAATTAGGTCATGTATAAAACCCATTTTGGGGCTAATATTTCATCTTCTCTATTGTGTAGACGACCAAAGAAGAACCCATTATCCCTAATTTAAGATGTGTGAAATGTCAGGCTGCTGGGACCGCCTTAATTCATGGCACAGCCGCCTTTGGTAAAAGTTCTTCATGATTTATTAAACCTGCTTATCTTCCATGCACATGACCCAGCGCAGCGAGCCTGGGGAGCGAGGAATGGCTCTCGGAAGGTAAAGCAGACTTTTAGTTTGGAGCTTGAACTTTCTTCACTGGATGGCACCCTTTGGCTTAAGCGTGGAGTCTCTCCAGCTGGGCTGTGCTGTCTGATTAACGGTGTGTCTACACAGGCTGCCGGGTTTGGAGAGATGCAGTGGGAAGGTGTTCAGCGTTAGCCAGGGGGACAACGCACACTTTCTCACCACCAACCCTGAGTCTCGATGGCTCGACACAATAAAGACGTATTTTCAACGAGCTCTGATGTGAGTTGGGCAGCTCTTTTCCATCTTGTAGCTCCTGGGGTGACCAACATCCCAGTTCGCCCAGTTTTGTCCCAGTTATATCTCTCAGTATACCACATCCCAAAAACTCCTTCCCCGGGACACAAAAAGTCCTGGTTTTTGGTGACCAGTGTGGAAAGCAGGGGAAGGTACAAAAGCCATAAGGGCACCCTAAAAATAGGGGCTGGCAGGGGCATCGTCCTTGGTGTGAAATGCAAGTGGTGTAGATTATCTAGCTGCTGTTTCCCCAGCCCTGACCACTGGTGTTGGCAACAGTGATTCGTGGCTCAGGATAACAGGGCATCTCTTGCTGCATCGCTCCGAGATCTGGGACCCGAGCCTGCCATGCGAGTACACTGTAATCGTGGGCATCACCTGTCCGTCTCTAACTTCTGTGCTTTGTGTCAAGACAGAGCTACTTCCATTTTTAATATTTAACACTGTGAATATGGTGATCTTGTGTTATGAGTTCAAATAATAAAAATCAGAGTGATGTCAGGACCAACACGGGCACGACCAGACATCACTGAGGAGGGAGGGTGGAGGACTGGGTTGTTTCAGGGGAAAAAGGATGCATGGTAATCAATAGTAATAATAATAAACAATACTGTACAATATGCAGAAAATCATTTGGGGTTGGCCATGGTAGGGAAGTGTATATGAAAACACACAGAGAATAAATCTCATAAATCCAGAAATACGTCTAATGCAACAAAAGTACCTTTGCCTCCTAGAAAGTTACCAATGCTCACTTGAAAATAGGGACCCCTGAATTAGGTTGGCATATGGCATGCACACACACACACACACACACACACACACACACACCATACCATTCCTTGATTGCTCTAGGAAACGAAACAAAGCTCCATCTTCTATTTTAGCAGCTGTAACTAAAATATCCTATAGGCAAACAAACTGGGAAACCTTGATAACATTTCCCCTACCCATAGAGCTGATTCTAGCAGTTTTTACCAATAACCATCCTTTCTATACTATATCAAGTGATGTGTGCAACAATAAAAATTTGTTCCCTCTAGTTCTTAGGTAGTTTGCCTTGAAAAAAAAGAAGAGACTTTCAAAATGTTTTGATTGCCATGAGCAATTTAATAAAACCCCATACATTATAAAACAAAAGATTTTTTTTTCATTTCATCTAAATACAAACTAGATTTTGTTCAACTACCTGCACATTCAGCCAATGGGCACATGTACCTTTTGACAAATTCTGTTCAGCCTATAAATTTTCACCAGAGAAAAGAGTCATTATCTGCCAAAAATCCTACACACTTTATCCACAACTCTGCCCAACAGGAGTGTGACTTGTTTACCTGTGACACTGAGGGTTGCTTGCTGAACGTTTGGGTCACTTTGGGGTTTCTTCGGCATGTGCAGAAGCACCTAAAAAGAATGCTTTACTTTGTAGACATGGAAGCAGTTGCCTTTTTAAGACAGGTGTCTACAAATGCCCTAAAATCCTATTTTCATAGTGTGGGACAAGAAGATTATCTTTCTCTAATTTGGACATAGATTGAGGACGGGAGCAGAGAAAAGGATACATTAAAACAGAAATCCATCTGTTTTCCTCCTACTATTTGATGATCTTCGAAGAGACCACAGGAGCCTGGGAAAGAGACTGCCGCATGGGTTGGTCAATGTTCTGCGTGGGTTGTGACCACAGCTCTTACAGGGGGGAAGAAAGACTCTCCCCAGCAAACACTTCTCTTGAGAGGATAGATGACTGTGATGTCACCTTGGGCCAAGAATCCTGGTCACGTGGATTTGAGAAGAACTGAGCGGCGGTCAGAGAGAGCTTGATAACTGGCTGCATTTGGCTCTGCCACCTTGTCCCGAGGCCACAGGCAGCTTGGAGAGCTCTGGAAGGGAACCTTCTTGGAGGAGAGCAGCCCCGGGATGGCGAGGCATGCCTTTCACTCCCACCGGCAGAATGATCACATCTTCAAACTCCTTTGTGTTCTCTTTAATTGTCGGGCAGGATATCAGACCCGAGATATCCACTCTTACCACTGTTTACTGCTGATGAGTCGGAGCTAGGTGCTGGGGGCACGCAGGGCTCCCGAAACCTCAAGGGGGCTGGATTCCCAAGGGATGGCCTCAATGAGCAGACATCCCCGTCATTTTCCTCCTTCCTGAGCCGCACCTCACACGTCTGCTTGCAAACACTCATGGACGTGACGAGCTCCTTCTAGTCACTATTGCAAAACCACACAACCAAGTCCCCAGTCTATGTTCTTTGATAGGAGGGCCTTGACCCCAGCTCAGCTCTTGGCCCCCTTTCCTTCTGGTCTTCCCAGCTGTGGCCTCTGAGGACCACTGCCCAGGAGACAACTTCTGGTGCCCTCATTAGACTCAAGGTCAGCATGACCTCTGTGCTAATTTCAGCTGCACAGCGTGCAGAGGACCCAGATACTGAAAATAAGCTCAGGATGCTGTCTTTCTCTGTCTAACTTTGTCAGGGCAGCTGCACCGCCCGCAGATGTCACTTACCCATACCAAGCTCGTCCTCCCGCTCAGGCCAGGAGAGGCGTGTGGAGGGCCGACTATGGGCAGCACACACTGCTGGAGGACCCTGTTGGAGTGTGGTTGTTGGTGGAGCTCATTCTGCCTGCTGCCTTCCTCTGGGAACACGGTGCGATTGCGCTCTTGGGTCCACACTTGAAATCGGTGCGTGCACAGGACTGGTTTTAGCCAAGGAAGTGAGTGCAGAAGTGACCCTCGTATTCATCCCTGTGTTCCGTCTCGCGGTCAGGATGAATGGGACTCCCAGGCGGGACTGCTGGGATAGGCTGGGCCCTGGAGCGGGGCCAACGTGGCACACAGCCCCTCGCCGATGGCCGACGGGGACGTGGCATAGGGGAAGAATGAGCCTTTGCAGTGAAGCTTCTGGAGGTAGAGCTACCAGAGCACAACCCAGCCTATTCTGACCACAGCAGTGAAGCTGATAAGGGACATGGAACCCCAAGGACTTAGAGACAGCCCTTCTCAACCAGAAACCCTCCGGCCACGGTGGCTGTGGAACGTGGAGATAGTGTTCACGTCACAAATATTCATGCAGGGACTCCCTGCAGTGACGCATGGATAACGAGCCACCATGCGCAGAATCATCCAACCGCCCCGATGCCCACCAGCACCTGCATGTCATCCTCTCCATCATCCCGGATACCTGTGCAGCCCTTGGCCACGCACTCTCTCTCCTGCAATTATATTTGGGCATATCTAGACCCACTTTGCACAGGAGAAAATGAAAACCAAGGAAGGTTGAAAGATGGGGCCACCGATTGTAGAAATTGTGATGAAAGCAAAGATGGGGATTGTTTATGAGAGGCGTCCTGCAGGGGTTCGGATCACTTGTAGAGTGTTTGTAAAGCAAATATTCACTCTATCGCGTTACCACTGGACAGGTTGGACCCGTGTGCACGCGTATGAGAGAACTCCTGGATGCTGCTCAACACTTACTCTGCAGGGACGAGCACACAGCCAGTGCAGAGACACAGTGGAGGCGGAGGTGCTGTCCTTGACTTCCAGAAAGGCTGCTTGAAGGGAGCTAACTCAGCTGGGAGTCATGACCCAAGGGGTTCTATTTTCCTGCTGCCTGGAATCCAGGTGTGAGAGCTGGAGCTTCAGCAGCCACCTCAGACCATGGAGTGACCTTGAGCCCTCTGTGCCGTTTATAAAATGTCCAAAGGAACATTTTGTTTTGCTTGTCTTTATTGTCTGTTTGCTTCCAGATCTACCACCATGACCCCTCCTTTACTGCATCTCCAGGTTCTGTGTGGGTTTAAGAGCCCGAGTCCTGTGGGAATTTGCATGAAGCCTTCTCTGATTTGCCCATCTGGAAGTAACACTCCGTGTGTTCTTGTAAATATTTTTCTCTGTCCCTCTTCTAGGTTTATAATCAATGTTTAAGTTCCAGCATGTTTGGCGATGCCTTTCCTATTGAACTGTTTGTTTTTGAGGTCATTCACTATGTCTGATTAATATTGGGAGTCCCCATAGTTCTGTTGAAGGAAACGGCCACCGAAACATAGTGCACTTGACTGCTGTCCTAAGCAGCAGAGAGCTGTGCCGTGCGGGCCAGACACCGGCGCCCTGAGTGGAGAGAGGTGGCTGGGTCAGAGGGTGGAGAGGGCGCAGGATGTGGTCTGGGGTGAGCACCTGCGTGAATGACTGGCTTGCAGTCGTGCACGTTTTTACTTTCCTTCCTTTCAGAATCAATCACTGCAATGAAGCTGTTGATTTTCAGAAACTTGGGAAAAAAAGGATGTTTTTTAAATCCTAATTGCATGACAGATGACATATGCTGGGTGAATGTTGCTATAAGTGGTCCACCTTTGCTGCTAGAGTTGGGTAGGTAATGCAGCAGAGATGACTGAACTGGAAGGAAGACCAGGGGCTGGGGAGGAGCAGGGACCTGGAGCCCACGCCGCGCCCCGAGGGCAAACAGCCACTCAGCTCCTGCGGCAGGCGGAAGTCAGGCCCCTGGATCGACAGATCCTCTAAAGAAGATTTCAAAAGAAGCCAGCAATACAGAATTCTGTATACAGTGTCTCCTGCGTTGACGGCAAAAACATTTCAGTGAAAAATAAAAATAACACATATTCTAGGTCTGCAAGCACACTTGTACCCTCCCTGGGGGCCACGCTCATACAGCGTCGGCGGGGGACCCGTTCCTAACCCCTCTGTCTGTCTTTTGACTTCAAATCTCCAACGTCTTTTTATTTCTGTCTTTCCCTGCACTTGAGCTGATCTGAAAATATCAATCAAAGGACAGTGACGTTTCTGCCAGACTTGAGAGAACTGGGTGCTTTTCCATCTGGCCCGAGATAGAGTTACGTGATCAGAGCGTGGCCTTTTAGGGGAAGAAGGGAAGAGCCCACGCTGTTGTCTGGGATTGAAGAGGAAGCAAACGCCCTTCCCGACGCTGGTCCTGGGTGAGCGCCCCATCCGGGCTTGACTCATCTGGGGAGACAGGAGGCGGACAGGCCTGGGCGATTTGTAAATGAATGACTGGCTGGTATTTTCGGGCATCGCCTTTAGCTGGGGAAGTCACAGATTTTGCAGGTTCTTATAAACATTTTCAGATTGACTTTCACTGGTTCAACAGCTACTTTGGGTGCGTTCCTCTCAAAACACCATCGGACAGTGCATGTCCTTCCAGGGGCCTAGGAGCACACACAGCTGTGTGGGTCCTGGCATCCATTGCTGGGTGTTGGCATTGTTGGTATGATGATGATGATGACGAGTCTTCTACCTTCATGCAAATGTTTTCCTTGCTTGGGCCACGCCTTTCCAAAATTCAAGGGAGGCTGCTATGGAAAAATAGGAATTCTTAGTGGGTGAATTTGGAAGATCAAGAAAATCTATCCTTCTTCAGAGTTCCTTATTTAAAAAAAAGAATTGCCCAGGTAGTACAGAGCAGGCTTGAACCCAGCTCACCTCATTCCACATCCAGGACCTCTCCCCACTATCCCTAGAAGGCAAGAAGTTTCCAAATGGAAACAGTTAAGGACCAGATCCTGATATGTAGCGACCCTCCCCAGCGGTAGCCCACCCCCCCGGTAGGCCTTCCCTGAAGCAATCACCTGGGCTCTTATTCTCTCATACTGTCAAAGAAGGGCACTGTTGAGTTCTGGGTTGTTTTGGGTCCAGGTACTCACCATTCAAAAGGAAGAGAGGAGGGACCAATACGTCTTCCCTAATTATGTGGAACAAATCTCTGGGATGGGGGACCAAATGCCTGGGTTTGGGCTCTGCCCTCACCACCCACCTGCTATGTGACCTTGGACCAGTCACCTAGCGTGTCTGATTCCTATCTCCCGTTAAGACTCACGTATGCAGGTGTGTGAAGTACATTCAAGGTGACCGGAAGACAAAGACCAGAAGACAAAGACCAGGTGGCTTCTGTGATGTTCCATGGGCTTCACCGTGTCTGTCACATATTTATACAATGCTAATTTAGTGGTTGTACAAAGAGGCATGTGCTTTTCTACCTGCTTGGAGGTACGATCGTAAACTCTTATTTAAATAGCCGATTTTGTGGGACAAAGGTTTTCAGGTGATCCTGTATTCACAATCTCAAAACAGCCCTCCAGACTAGCATACCAGTGGTCACTAGCCAACCCCCTTTGCTGGGAAAATAGAACAATATAGGAGAAAATATTTTTTTCTACGTACTTGATTTACTCTGCCTCTATTTTTTAATTTTCATGTATTGTATTCTTTTTGGAATTATGGTTTGGAGTGATGCTTAGAACCAAGTCATATCTAAGGACTTAAAGTTTTACAGACTTAATTGATGGAATTTTCTGGAAAATTGCAAGCTGATCTGACTGCACATGGACAGATACTCCTGAGTTTTTGTCTTGTTTGTATCCTCGTTTCTAGTTTGTCTAAGACAAATAATTTATATTTCTGGGCAACAGTTTCCTTATCTGTAAGATTAGGATGGTGACAACAATACTTACCATCCTAATTTATTATGAAGATGAGCATGGATGAAGTGCCTTGTACAATATTAGTGCCCAGTAAATGGCAGGTATTAATGGAAATAATCATGCTTGCCAATTTTTTTAGTTGCTGTAACTGAATGAATTGACTGTAAGATAACAATTTTTCTAATTTTGTTTTTTATAGATCACAGGAAGTTGCAAGGATAGTCAGATATGCTTCAACCAGTTTTTCCCAAGGGTTGTATTTTATGTAATTATGGTACAATGTTAGAAGCAAGACATCAACAATGGTAGAATCTGTGTACATAGTTTTCTGTCATACTATAAATGAAATCATGCAAATGGCGTATTTGGGGATGGGCGTTTTTTTTTTTACTCGGCATAATGTCTTTGAGATTCATTGAAGTGTATCGATAGTGTGTTCTTTTTTACTGCTGAGTAGTACTCCACGGTCTGCATGCACCACAGTGCATTCAACCATCCACCTGCTGAAAGAGAGTTGGTTGTTTCCACTTTATGCTTATTACAAAAAAAGTGTTATAAACAATGTTGTGCAGGTTTTCGTAGGGAGCCTTTTCTCTATCAAAGAAAAACGTCCAGGAGTGTGGTGGCTGGTTTGTAATACATGGGAAATTAAGTGGGGAAATATTTGGAAGTTCGAAGGATCTCTCCATGATGGTTTGTGTTTGTATCACAGGAATCTTAGTCACAAGCCCCACTTTGCTTAAAGTCCGATCTGGAGCTCGGATCCTGTATCCGCTTCAGAAAGTCCACATGGAGAAATGCACCGTAAACACAAAATGTCTGGTGTTCTTTTGTTTTAGTTTGTTTTTTGTCGTCCGCTAACAGCCTCTGAGTGTGCTGGTTGTGTTGACAAGGGAAATTCACAAAAAAATGCCTTACATCCAAATATTTTCAAAAATATGCTGTCACTGCTGAGAGAGGAGACCCCACACAGGAACCATCTTGAGGATCCATGTTGAAGACCCTGTTTCAAGTACAGGCCCCTGAGAAAAGCTCAGGTTCAGGCCAAGATTAGGAGACGAGGTTAGAGCATCATTTGGTAGACGTTGTCCTAATGGGGGTCCAGGACCTGACCTCTGAGCTCCTCAGAAGCCTCCGACCTGATCCCCCAGGCGCTGACGTGCCGGAAGCCTCATATTATCTGAAGGAGACGCCAGGATGTGGGGGGACAGGAAAAGAAAGGAGACAGACAGAAAGGAGGTGAGGGAGGAGACTTTCACTTTCCCATAGAGGAAGAGCAGACTTTGAATAAAGTTTCATGGAGAGGAAAACATAAATGGTAGAAAGCACCTGCTCTGGGCCCACAAATAAGGCTGTTCTACCGTGCGGACAGGAGAGAGCTGTACTTCTTGTCCCCAAGGCAGCTGTCCAGATTAGCTGTAAATACTGCTTCTGGCCGCCCTCGATTCCAGCAAACGAAGGGTGTTAGGTAGAGGGCTCTGGAGAGAATGGGAGGGTGGAGGCAGCAAGCAGGGACCAGCCCTCGTGTCTGTTTCACGGGTGCTAATGATGCAGCAGAGACGGATGGAGCACTCTGTCTGAGCCACATGCCTCCTCCAGGCCCACGCACCACCCTCTCTCACAGCAGAGGGCTGCCCGAGGCCCTCTCCCTGCAGGCTGACTCGCGTGGACAGATGCAGGGCTGCAGGGCTGCCGGGCCTGGTGGGATATAAATACACAAAGAATCAATGAAGTTTTATTTAGTTCAAGTAGGTCCCAGGTATTTCATGGGACTTGCTTACATGGAATATATATATATATATATATATACATGCTTACTGCACATATTTTTAATATGCATACTATATAGTATGTATACTAAATTTATATATATAAATTTATATTATATATTATATGTTTATATTATAATTTATATTATATGTTATTATATATTATGTATAAATTTATATAGTATGCATACTAAATTTAACATAATAAACCATGTTAGCTAAGTAATACTATTATAAATATTAATATAACAAATACAATTGATATTATATATTATAATAAAATACATACAATAATAAATTAATAAATGTAATAAAACTACAAGGTACATAGTTTTAGGTTTACATATACTGTTTAGTAGATACTTATATATTATGTATAATCATATAACATAATTATATATGATTATATAAAATAATTACATATAATTTTATATAAACTAAATATATAGTTATATATAATTTAAATACATATTTATATATATAATGATTATATATATTTAATGTAAGGAGGTCTTATGAAATATCTGGGACCTACTTATATACTGAAATTCTATTTGCTATTTATCTGAAATTCACATTAAACTGTGTGTCCTGCGCTTAGAGGTTGGGAGCTCCAGCAGGGGATGGGGCGGGGTGTGGGGCTCATAGTCCCAGAAGGGACAGTTTGCAAATTGGGAGACAGAGGAAAACACAGCAGGGAGAAAATTGCAGTGGAGATGCCCAGAATTGCTGTAGCAATCCTCCCCGTTTAGAAACTGGACCCAGGGAGAGAGCTTCCATGGGCAGGGTCAGAGTCTGGAGGCACTTCTCTCATGAATTGTGCTGCTTATTTCTTCCAGGGAGGCCACAGAAGGTGAAATTGTTCTTTGGGGGGATGAAGGCCAAAGGAAAATCTCTGCCGTAGCTCTGGGCCTTAGCATCCCATGTCAGTAGCAAGTTAAGATTGATTGATTAATGTTTCCATAAATATTCAGGACTATGCATCTGACCCTAAGCCAATGCCCACAGCTTCTCAGCCAACTCTTTGCGTTTCTCCCGGAGATGCTTTATTTTGCCGTCGTTGGGAAAATTAAATAGGCATTTGGAATGAGCTGTAAGATCAGATCGGCATATAAATAATTCACAGGGAGATGAACGGATTGCAAACACTGTTCCGCATCCCTGGCAGGCTGCTCCCAGCACAGCGTGGACGCTCATCTCTTCCCTCCTCCCCGACTTCTCCCCAGCAGTTGCAACAAAGATCCCACAATCAAAGACCCTCTTCCTTGTATTTGAAACCTGAAAAATACACCTTGCTTTGACTGCTTTGATGCTCGATTCATTGTGAGGCAAACCGCCCCCACGGGACCGGTAATCTAGAAAGGGCCTCCCTCCGTGGAGTGTGAGCGCAGAGGGCTGGGGCCCCTCACCTGTGCCCAAGGCTCCCTGGAGCCACCTGCCCACGTGGCACTTCCCTCCTGGCCTCCGGGACACCACCATTTCACAGCTCACTTCCAACCTGCTTTTGTTTTTATCTGGTTGACTGGAAACGGCAAAGTCTAAACAGGGCAAAACGCTTAAAAGTCAGTTTAAAACTCAAGTACAAGCTACCATCTTGCAAGCCCTTGGGTATCCAGGTTGTGTCTTATTTGTCCACAGAGCTCTGAGCAGGCAGCGTGGAATCCAGCGGCAAGTCACCGGCCAGAGGCTGGTACCACCTTCGTGAAGAGGAGGGCACTCACCCCGATACTGGACCAAAGCAAGAAAAAGAGGGAAAGACTCAGTTAAGCACCCAACTCTATCTGTAACTCAGGGGCGTGGGGGTGGGGAGAAGGGCTGTCACATCCTCCCCTCCAAACAGGGCCACATGCAGCGTCCCAGCCTCACCCCTCCATGGACACCTGTCCGTGTTTGCCTAGGACACGTGACACCAAGAAGGCAGAAGAAGGGAGTGGCTTCTGTATGGTCATCTAGGCAGATGAGCTTGGCTGTGAAATTCTCCACACCATGCTCAGGTTCTCTCCCTAACACCACTCTGCCTCTTGGCCTGTATGGGAAAATATTATCAAAGGGCATCGTAAATTTTTTTTATAAAAATCCTCTGCTTTTTTTTTTTCACTTTTTTCTACTCTTCAAAAATCTCACTGGTTTTGCTATTTATTTTTTTATTTTTATTTATTTATTTATTTTTTAATAATTCTTTTTTTTTTATTCTTATGTTAATCCCCCTACATTACATCATTAGTCCTAGATGAAGTGTTCCATGATTCATTGTTTGTGCATAACACCCAGTGCTCCATGCAGAATGTGCCCTCCTCAATACCCACCACCAGGCTAACCCATCCTCCCACCCCCCTCCCCTCTAGAACCCTCAGTTTGTTTTTCAGAGTCCATCGTCTCTCATGGTTCGTCTACCCCTCCGAT
>NC_138381.1:78940701-78962063 GCF_054177405.1 Leptonychotes weddellii
CAGTCACCCCATCCCTCCCACCCCACCCCCCACTCCAACAACTCTCAGTTTGTTTCCTGCGATTAAGAATTCCTCATATCAGTGAGATCATATGATACATGTCTTTCTCTGTTTGACTTATTTCACTCAACATAATACCCTCCAACTCTTACGTGAGAGTGTGGGAGATTTTTAGGAAACACCAATGCCCATACTTCTACTCTCAGCCGAGATGAGTCAGCTTATGGAATACCAACTCTTCCATGGAGAACATTTAAGGACCTACTTAATATACAAAATAAACAACATCTATTTAAAGATATCAAAGAGCTGCCCCCAAAATCCGGGATTAAAGAGAAGGAGAGCATGAAAGGAAGACCCCAGTTAGGGACATAGCCCCCCAGCTGCTTTTCTTCTCAAGGCACCTGCTGACTTACCAGTGACCTGTCGCTGTGTAACACCCACTCCCCATGAAACATGATTGCTTGGGATAACATCGATCATTTATTTTGTTCATGAATTCTCACCCTGGGCTTGGCTGCGAGGGCTCATCTCTGCCCTTCCAGAGACAGGAGGAAGGGGGTCCATGGTCAAGATGACACATCACAAGGTTGGCACTTCATAAGGGCTATCGCCAGACCCATGACTACGTGTGGGGGCCTCACTTCTTCTCCACGAGATCTCTCGGTGTGCTGTCTAGGCTTCTTCATAGCATGGTCACCATTTCCAAGAGCAAGTGGTGGTTCAAGTGGGGCCTCCACACACACGAGTCAACTCTGCTCCATCCCCCACAATCTGCAGCGGGAAGCTGGTCTGCTCCACTCTCAGGAGTCCTTTCTCTGCCCCAAAGAACAGCAAAGGCAATGCCCGCCCTCTAGGACTGGAACCTCTGGTGTGCACCCTTCCACCAATGACATGGCATGTGGCCTTGTCCTCTTACTCTGCCCTTCCGACTCCCTTCTAGTGGCCACACCCTCCAGCCCTCACAGGGCACCTTGAAGGATGGGTCTTCAGAATTGGGGGGATCAGAATTGGGGTGATGGAAAAGTGGGGCCTGGAAACCTGAGGAAAGTGAATGTCAGATAGCTCCAAAGTCAAACTAGGTCAAGTTATTGAAATGTACACTTAAAATGAGTGTATTCCTGTTTCTCAGGAAATCAGATTTAAACATGTGTATTCTATTCATATAGATATATGTGGTGTGTAATACACACATGCACACACACACACATATGTACACAGACATCTGTAATAGAGAACACCTAGAAGTCCAAGAGAATTTTGCAATTGAGCCTCTGAAACCACAGGTGGCCCTTCTTTTACCTCACATTCCTCAGTAGAAGCAGACACAATGTCTACCCAAGTTCAGAGGAAGGAAACAGACTCCACCTTGCAGTGGAAGGAGTTTCAACAACAAGGTCTTGTTGAGTATTTTCATTTGATTACAGGAAGCAAGAGGAATGAAACAAGGAATAAAGAACACAAAATAGAGTATGTGGGTAAATCTAAATGAATTTTACAGTATAAACCAGTAACAATAACAAGGTCTTGTTGGTTTTAAATATATGTCAAATTAAAATACATGATTACAAAAAAAGTGCATGATTACAAAAAGAAAGCCATAAGAAGAATGCAAAAGTCAATGAAAGGATTCTAAGATGCTTACATTGTTCACGAATGGTGAAAGGATAAATTTACCCTTAATTTTCCAAATCTTAATTTGGATTCCAATAAGCTTATCCTGGGGATAAGTTAACTATGGATGTAATACTTTAGCAAAGAGGGAAATTAACTACAAACAACTTGATTAATTCCTCAACTTCAGGAAAATGCATGTACCCTAATGGATAAAGTGTGCTCATAAATGTGAATTGAAGTACAGTGCTTTACTTCCTTTCCATAAATACCTAACTTTCTCCTTCCCACCCCTTCCCCCCTGAATCATATGCCCACGCAACTGTGCAAATAAATGAAGACCACATACATGAGAACAGGCAGAGCCTATTTATCCAGAGTTTGCTATCACAAGGGAGTCAGCCACCATCACCTGAATTTGGCAGAAACTCAAAGGCATATAGATGAGGGGGAAATTTATAGTAAACAAAGGGAAGGTTTCAGGTGTGCCCTGAATGGGGGCTGTTGGCTTGGGGAAGCCACAGTAGGGCACTCACTTTGGTTAGGAGAGCATATCTAGCTTTCACCAGTTGAGCTAAGTAGGAAGTGGAAGCAAAACTTAGGGACGCTGACAATTAATCAAGTTCGGGATATTCAGGGTCATTGTCAACAAGGTTGCCGCTTGGCTTTCTGGATGGAGTTGCCATGGAAAGGGAGGTCTGAGAGGCTCCCCCAAGGAGGACTCCATCCTCAAAGAGAAAGGGTGCAGGAGCTCCAGGCAGAGGACAAGGAAGGACAGAGGCTGGGGCAGGAATGGGCTTGGCTTGTTCCAGAAACAGAAATGGACAGGGTGGCCAGAGCCTGACCATGCATCAACAGGACAGTTTCTGAGGCAGGGTCAAGATCCTACAATTCCAAAATAGTCACAGGATATAGAGAGTGTTGGAAAATGTTTTTGCATTTATTTTTATTTCTAATGGGCTTTCATTTGGATCAAGGTAGGAAGGTCAGAATGTTTATAGAAGCCGCAGGTGGACCAGGCGGCATCCCAGAAGTGGTGTAGGACTTCCTGTTACTGTCGCTGTGCCAAGGACCTGCCTAAGTGCATCTTTTGTCTAACAGTTGCTCCTGAAAACAACTAAAACCCTCCAAATGGTCTGTGGCTGTTCTGTTTAAGATCCATGGCTTCTTCTGCTAGGTGGTAGCCTACGTGGTCCTGAAGCTACTCCTGGGTACAAAGATGCTGACCTGCACTTTCTTGCCCCAGGGGGCGTGTCCCACGTCTGCTACTGGAGCTGGAGGTTCGATGTGCACGTCCCTTCCTGGAAATGCTGATTTTGTTTCTTCCAGTCCAACTATGGAACTTTCCACGAGGCTGGTAGCGTCATTCATTTTTTTAAACCAAGCTAAGCTTGGTTTTATTTCAATAATCCAGTTATTTAGCTTGACTCCCACAGAAAACCAAGCTCCCCTGTCATGAGGGAACGAGCAGCCGCCGAGAGCTCAGCAAAGATGAATGTAATTATGGGATTTGCTAAGGTTGGTGGAAGAGAAAATGGATTGAAAAGCTGCCATGCTCATCTGTGGAAAGAAAAATGTCACATCTACACACGATGTATTAGAGGCTTAAGAATAGGCTCAGGTTTGCGGGGAATTTGAACACTGACTACGTAGTTGAGGATATTAATGATTTATTTTTTTTATTTTATTTAAGAATGATAATGGTATTATAGTCATGTTTTTAAAAAGAGACCTGATGTTCTTATTATGCATAAGGAAATCTTTATGAATGATATGTAAACAAAACAACCCAGAAGAGATTTTTGAACCCTTGCAAAAATTTCTGATCATATTTTCTTTGCAAATTTTGTTTTATTTGTTTGTTTCTTTTTGGCAGGAGTATGCTGACCTGGTCACTGAGATGTCTGAAATTTGACTCAGTAATTCACAGCCCCAGAGTGAGATCATAGCCATTGTGCTTTACCTCCAAACATTTGAACACCTCCTTCAGCAGTTCGCCTACTTTCAGACACTTGACCCAGAGTTTCCTTCTGAGTCTACAATGGACCTTTTATAGCCAGTTTTGAATCCCATTTACAACAGAAGCTTCCAAATGGGCTGTTTGGCCACAATGAGACATCGTTATTGAAAAAAGACCTCTGGCTACAATAATAAAAGACCTAAATTCAAGGCTGTGTTGTACTCTAGCTTCCTTGGCTACACCAACCTCTGTAAGCCTCAGTACTTTGTACAAAAGAGACAATAATACACCTCCCCACACATACTTACATACACACACCACACACACCAGCTCTTGTGAGGACCTCATCAACACTCCTTAGCATCACCAGCCAGACCTAGTGAACTTCTTTGTAAATGACATCCATTCCCACTGCTCAAGAGCAGCAGTTGAAACCCCAAATTTGGCTAAAGAAAACATCCTTTGTTTAACTGAGACTGGACTGTGAGCAAAACTACTTTAGGTAGCAAATGAAGTTGGGTTTATTGCCCCGAAATGTGCACTGCGTCAGAGTCCGATGGCCCCGGGTTTTACGCGTGCATGATGGGCATTGCTTTGTGACTCCCCGGGAGGGGAGCCTGTGTTTTGTGGTTTTCAGGCGTTACTTACTTGCAAGTTCAAACCACACAGCCCCTTATAGCTTCAGGACTGATGGGAGCTGGCTCCTTTAGGAAAATACATGGTAAGAGAGGTCCCCTTCTGTCTGCTTCCCTGACTTTATAGCCTTTGGTCCATTACCTGCTTTCTTATCCATTAAGCTCATTGGAGCAAAAGTATTGGCCACACCAGGAGGGAAATGTGCCGGTGGAGATCAGAGCAGAGCTCACCCTCACCCAAGCCTCTCCATTCTCCCGATAACATCTCCTCCTTCTCCTTTGCAGGTGCATACTAAAGGAATTATTTTGATGCACTCCCATCTAAAACTCTTCCATAGGTGTAACTACGGAATCTGTAGTTTCATGCCTGGAAATCGATGTTGATATTTTGTTGCTGGCTCTCCCGGGAAAGAGCTCACGCCATTACTCCCCAGTCGTAACTGGCTGCTTTGTCATCTGGCCTGGAATGTTGGCAGACAGCTTATATGGAGCTGGTTTAACTAATGGGTTTCCTCCCTATTCCCACCCCTGGGGGAAGAATGTCTTCTCAGAGGGGGCCATGTTTTTCTCAGGATAGATAATGGGTCGGCAATTGAAATTTAAGAGAGTGTATGTCTTTTTCAAAATATGAAATCCTTTCGTTATTATAAAATAAATCTAAGCATGGAAAAATTTAAAGATGCAGTAAAAGTAGAAGGTAGGAGAAAGTGCTCAACCAAGTGTATTCACTGTGAATATGTTAGTCCATTTCCTTAATTTTCCCTGTGCATTTTAACTGCATTGTCCTCATGACTGATCTATGCTTTGGATTCTGTTCGCACGACTCAGTATTAAATATAAACCTTTTCTATGTGATTGTAAGTGCTTCACAAACCTATTACTGATGTTGAAAAATGTTTTATCTAGAGTTTTGACATAATTAAGGAGTCTCCTACTTGGGAGTCTTCGGCTAGGTTTTGATAATTCGCTATCATGCATACCAGTAGAAACAAGCCACGTTATCGGACGCTTGCCGGTGACAGGATTGTGTTAAGTGTTCATGCATATTGTCACGCGGGGTCTGCAAGAGTGGCTGAGGCAGGTTGGATGATCATGGCCAGGGACATGTTAGTGCACCGAGAATTAAAGAGTATAACAAAGAGGCCCGCAGATGGCTCACCCACGTTTGAGGTGAGAGTTGACAGCTGGTGGGGTTTGGTAGTATTTCCTGTTTGGATTTGCATCCAGAAGAGCAGCACAGAGCTCTGTTCTGGTTCCCAAGCCGTCACATTACGGTCATCTTTGGGAAAACCGTGACATATAGCTCAAAGGACAGCCCTTTGCCCAAAGCTCCACTCCCGTGACAGCTTTATAAGGCCCGTCACCTGCACTCAGCCAGTAGGCTCTGCTTACAGCGATGCCGATGGAAACCGAGCATCGATGCCCCAGAGCTGGTCTGCTCTCCAGAGCCCTGCTGGTCGCAGGGTATTACTGACCTGAAATAAGTTGAATGGGTTGGCACCAACTTTTAAGAATTAGAATAGACTAGAGCACAACAGAATAGAATACCTTATGGGGTAAGAAATGTCAGAGCCTTTGCAGGTGGTGAGGGTGTGCACAAATTTGTGAACCTTCTGCTTCAGCTGAAAGTGTGTAATCATGGACTGAGTCGGGGTATAAAAGGTGTGTCAGTCTGGGTTGTGGTAAAACACATTTCAACATTCACGTTTCCAGGGCTGATACCATGAAATTGCTGGTGTTCATACTTAAAAGTAGAGGACAGCCATGTATGGGTGAGATGGATGATGGTTTGGTTTTGTGTGGTTTCTTTTTAAATTTAAATTCAATTAATTAACATAAAGTGTATTGTTAGTTTCAGAGGTAGAATTTAGTGATTCGTCAGTTGCATATAATACCCAGTGCTCATTCCTTCACATGCCCTCTTAATGCCCATCACCCAGTGACCCCATCCCCCCACCCACCTCCCCTCCAGCAGCCTTCAGTTTGTTTCCTGAGATTGAGTCTCTTAAGGTTTGTCTCCCTCTCTGGATGATGTTTTTTTTAAAAAAAGAAACACTGATCCTTGGTATTTGGCATTAAAATATTTTTAAATTGTAACATACACATACACCCCATATATAATAAGCTAGGCCATGCTCTGAGTGCTTTCCTTGTGAATTTATTACTCATGATCTCATTCAGTCGTCACCAAGCCGATGGAGTGGGTACCACGCTAGTCTTCACTTTGCAGACAAGGGAACTGAGCCACAGGAAGGGAAAGCAATTGTCTGAAGGTCTAGTAGTTAGGAAGCTGTGGAGCTAGAAATCCAACAAAGGCAGAGAGTCTGTGTTCTTAACCCTGGCCACCCCGGTCCCCTCGGCAAAGCTTCATGACTGACCCTAGGGATATGGAGAAAGGAAGCAAATGGGAATATGCTTACTAATCTTGCCAACATCATGTCAATTTGTTTCTAAAGTGGTACCAGGTCTTGGGGAAAGGATGATGGTGTCATATTTATACTGAACAGGCACTCCAAAGCCCCACCAGCACCAGTAAGAAGAACCTAGGAGTCACCTGTGAACTCGGTGGGAGCGTGCTGACAGTGATTAGTAATGTGTGCCACGGGAGCAGGATGAGAGCACGGAGACACGTATGCCCCCAGGGGACGTGCCCTTCATTCTTTCATTAAAGCAATGCCTACTGAGGGCCTGGATTGTGGCTGGTGCTGCTTCAGGTCTTGAAGATGGAGCAGTGAACAAAAAAGATAAAGAAGCTTTCTTTGAAAGGCAGAGATTGAAGATCGATAATGAAGTGGACGCTGAAACACATCATACAATTTCAGGTGCCAGGAAGGCAGTAAAGCCGTGCTCGAGAGAGCTGGCCCCAAGCTGGACTGCAGACGTGGAAGGTACCAGAGCTGATGAAGTGCTGATTTCATGGGCCAGGATAAAGGAGGGCGTTAGCCAGCAGCTACCTGTAGGAAAAGCATTCCAGGTGGATGGAATAACAGAAGGAACACACTTGAAGGAAAAGCCAAGACCTGTCCTAAGGCTTCCAGCCTTCTATTTGTAGGTTTAAGGAGTTCAGAAGGATGGGCGTGGCATGTTGGGAACATGTACCTCGGGAGAGAGGGCATGGCAGAGGAAGAGTGTCTTTTCTTCTCTCCTTTGTCCACGTCAAAGTTGTCTTAGAATCATTTATGAGAGGCAGTTACTACTTTTTTTTAAAGAACTAAAATGCTTTATACATTGTATATGTGCCGTCTCAATGAACAACACACCAAGGCAAGAGTTTTGAGTTCCTTCTAAGTATTCATGGGGCGCTGGCCAAGCTGAGATGTGCTAGGTTCCCCATGGTTACCAGATGAAGTTCAGAATGAGTTCATAGTAAACACGAAAGGATGTTAGATTATATGAAACCCCATCCAACTGGGTCATATGTTTCTATGATTGGGGGCATGTTTCCCAAGTAGGAGTGATTTCTCCCTGCCACCCCTTCCCCAGGAGACAGTCAGGAATGTATGGAATGATTTAGGATGCCACAATTCAAAGGTGCTACTGGCCTCTAGTGGGTAAAGGCCAGGGATGCTGGAAACGTCCTACACTGCACGAGACAGCCCCGCAACAAAGAATTGTCTGGCTTATAATGTCAATAGAGCCAAGATTAAGAAACCCTGAACTAGGTAAAGGCGTCATAAACAAATGGACACTGAATCCCTTTGCTCTACTCTGATTGTCTGATGCAGTTGCTATGGAGACCAGGTGATGCATGCATGTAAATTCAGTGGCTGTGCAGACATTTTAAGGTCAGGGTGAGGGAAAAGGACACTGAGTGAATGAAACCGCAGAGGTTAGTGAGGCTAACAAGCGGGGATCTTCAGGTGCTGACTGCCTCAGCTCTCACACTTGAAGAATGCGCCAGAGAGCCCCCTCTGGAGAGAGGAACGCCTGAGGTGTCAGCTTCCATGTTGACCTGAGAACCACGGTGGGGAGGACTGCCTTGTTTTCCCCTCTCGCCACACTCAGAGGGGACCCTGGGTCTAAGAACCCTTCAGATAGATCAGTCATCACAATCTGAGATATTTGAAAACATGGGATGGAAAGGTGGTTCAGAAATGCAGAAGGACCTAGAGAGCTTGATAATTGGATAACATATCCATTGTGACATTTCTTGTTGCGGTAAATCTGCCATTGAAGCAATCACCTTGAATGTTGTTCCTTTCTGGTTTCAATTCTCTGCTATTTGACTTTATTGTTACCTTTGAGAAGGCATTAAAAAAAAAAACAAAAAAACACTTGATATCGATCATTCTACCAAAGACACCGGAAAAGCATGGCCATGTTCCCAGAGCATTATTCCTTCCAATGGGACAATTAAGGCACATCTGTACATTACCCAACAGTTGATTTAATAAGGACTTATATCCAGTAGTGTGTTATGGAATTACCAAAACGAATTTCAGTTAATGTATTGTGTCCACCTTTTACCTATCAGGATTTACTGGTTATGGGTGTGATGGGGAGTGAGGCTGAGAAGCCCCTCAGAAATCCTAGCACAAAACAGAAGCCAGGGAGCAATTTCAACAACATCATGAGGGTGAGGAGACAAAAACTGGAGTTCATGGCCATCAAGGCAGCTAGAATCTTGACTAGATTCAAAAGAGAAGGGGAAACAGAGAAATGGGACTGGTAGTCTGAGACTCTTCTTGAGGCATTTGAAAGTGCTTTATCTTCAGATTGAAAAAGCAACAAGAAGCATTAAGAAAACTACCTTGAGGCATATACGGATCATACTTCTCAAACCCAGTGATAAAGAAATCTTAAAAGCAGCTAGAGAAAAAAGCCACATTAAGTAGAGTAGGAAAAAAAAGTAAGGATGAGGACAGATTTCTTGTCAGAAACAAGCCAAGCAAGAAAATGGTGGAATAACATCCTTAAAAGATAGAAAGAAAGAAAAAAATTGTCAACCTAGGGCTAAAGAAAAGATAACAGTCTCAAAATAGAGTCACTTGTTCTATGCCCACATCACCAAACCAAGATTTAATACCTAACCTGATTGCAGTTTTCAGCCTCTCCCAGGAATGTAATTTTAACTAGTCAGTCTGGAGTTTCCTGGTCAGCACTAGTGAGGTGAGCCGCCCGAGAGACCCTTGTTATCCCCCAAAGGAAAGTGACCTCGCCTAAAACAATCCAGTCTTTCCCAATAGCTCCCTTGTCTTACCTCCTTCTGCCTGTAAAAGTCTTCCATTTCGTACAGCAGTTCAGAGCTCCCTTTCTATCTGCAAGATGGGAGGCTGCCCAACATGTATCATTGAATGAAGCCAATAAGATCTTTAAAATTTACTCAGTTATTTTCGTTTTTTCACGCTGGAATTCTATCCCCAGAAAAATATTGTAAAAGCAAAGGTGAGATAAAGTCTTCTTTAGACCTAAAATTGCTAAAAGAAGTTGTTGCTATCAGACCTGCCTTATGAGGAATGCTAATGGAAGTTCCTCAGGCAGAAAGAAAATGATACCAGAAGGAAATATGGATGTGCACAACAAGAATAAAGGGCGCTAGAAAGGGTTACTACATGGGCAACTATACTAGAGATTTTTTTATTCTTTAAATCTCTTTTAAAAATAATTGACTGCTGAAACAAATATAAGGACATCATAGTCTGGGCTTTAGAACGTAGGCAAAAGTAAAATGTATGACGATATTTGCAAAAAGGTTAGAAGGGAGAAATGGAAGTACACGATTTTAGGTTTTTATACTGTATGTGAATGCTTCTAGTTCCTTGAAAGGACAGTTAAATCTTCACTTTACTGTGCCTTGCAGATACTGCATCTTTTGCAAATTGATGGTTTGTGGCAATCTGGTTTCGAGCAAATCTGTCGGCACCGTTTTTCCAATTGCATTTGCTCACTTCATGTCTCTGTGTCACATTTTGGTAATTCTAACAATATTTTAAACTTTTTAATGATTATTATATTTGTTATGGTGAGCTGTGATCAGTGGCTATGACTCACTCATTCCAATTGAAAGGCAGATATTTTTACATTGGATATTAAAGCAAAACCCAGCTTTGTGCTACCTATGAGAAAACTGGTTTAATATTTAAAACAATAGGTTAAAAAGCAAAAGAATTTTTAAAAATTCTGCTAACACTAAACAAAATAAAACCAGAGTAGATATATGACTAGTTCACAAAGTAAATTTTAGAGCAGAAGATATTACCATGGGTAGAGAAATTTATTTTATAATGATAAATGAGTCAATACAGGAATAAGACATAACAACCTTCAATATTACGCATCTGATAACAGAATTTCAAAACTCTAAAGCAAAATCCAAAAGGACCAGTAAGAGAATTGGATATATCCACAGTTATAATCAGAGATTAGAGCCCCCTTTTTAAAAACTGATTGAACAAGCAGATAGAAAATCAGCAAGAATAGTAGGCTTGAACAACACTAACAATCGACTTGACCCAGTTGACATTTATAGAATAGCCCATTCAGGGCACCTGGGTGGCTCAGTTGGTTAAGCGACTGCCTTCGGCTCAGGTCATGATCCTGGAGTCCCTGGATCGAGTCCCGCATTGGGCTCCCTGCTCAGCAGGGAGCCTGCTTCTCCCTCTGACCCTCCCCCCTCTCATGTGCTCTCTCTCTCTCTCTCATTCTCTCTGTCTCAAATAAATAAATAAAATCTTTGAGGAAAAAAAAAAGAATAGTCCATTCAAACATCAGAATACACATTCAAGTGCACATTGAATATTTACCAAAGTAGCTCATACCTGGGGCAATAAAACAAGTTTTGATGAATATAAAAGTATTAAGGAAATACAAAGTATATGCTGTGAACAAAATGGAATTTAATTTGTAAGCAATAACAGAAAGGCATTGGAAAATTCCCAAATATTTAGTAATAAATAATCTAAAGATCAAGGGGAAAAATCAAAACAGAAATTTAAAAAAATTTTGAACTGAATGAAAACGATAAGAAAACATACTAAAATTTGTGGGGTCTCATTATTGCAGAACTTTGAGAAGAGCCAGTGTGTGTAAAATACAGCAACCATTTCAAACACACTTTGAATGTTTATCAGATGGCAAAGACAATTCAGTGGCAAAGGGATAGTGTCTGCAACATTTGGCATTGCAAGAGTTGGATATCTATTTGTAACAAGAAAAAAGAACTTTGATCCATCCCTCATAACATATTTGAAAAATTAACTTAAAATTTGATCCAAGACCTAGATGTAATGGTAATAGCATAAAACCAGAAGAAAATGGGAGAAAGCCTTCACGGTCTTGGGTCAGACAATGTTCATTGGTATAACATGCCAATTATAATCCCTAAAAAACAAATTGATAAATTGTGCCTCATTAAAATGATACACTTCTGCTGTTTATAAGACACTATTAAGAAAAGGAGAATACAAGCCACTGACTGGGTGAAAGCATTTGCACATCATATGTCTGGCAAAGGATTTATATCTGGAATATAAAGAACTCTCAAGACTCAGTAAGAAAATAAACAACCCAATTAAAAAATGAGGAAAAGATTGGAGCAGATGCTTTGCCAACCAAGATATATGGATAGCAAGAACATGAAAAGATACTCGGCATCATTAGTCATTAGGAAAATGAAAATTAGAACCACAAATACTACTAGATACCTATTCAAATGGCTAAAATGAAAATCCTGACCATAATGATGTGAGGAGGCAGAGGAACTGAAGTTCAGGGCATCGCTAGGTGCCGTGTAAAATATTACAACCATCTCAAAATACGCTTTGGCAATTTCTTAAAAAGTTAAACACACATTTACCATATGACCCAACAATCCAAATTTTAGGCATTTAGCCAAAATGAATGAGAATGTGTCCATACACAGCCACCTGCACATAAACGTTTATTGCAACTTTATTTGAGATAGCCCCAAATTGGGAACAACCCAAATGTTCGTCAGCAGGTTAATGCATAAGCAATCTGTGCTGTATCTGTACAGTGGCTACGGATTAGCAATAAAATGAGTGAAATATTGTTATACACCACAATATAGACGGATGCAAAATAACTGTGCAAGTGAAATAATCCAGACCGAAGGGAGGAAAAAAACACACAGTGAATTATTCCTTTAGGTGATGTTCAAGGAAAATGCAGGCTAATCCATAGTGGCAAAAGGTAGACGGGTAGTTGTCAGGGAAGGGTTACAAAGTGACCTGAGGGGTCTTTTGCAGGTGATGGATAGTTTTGCTGTGAGGATGCTGCCTCAGGGGCATAGGGATTTGGGGCACCTGGCTGGCTCGGGTGGAAGAGCATGTGACTCTTGATCATGGGGTCGTGAGTTTGAGCCCCGCATTGGGTGCAGAGATTACTAAAAATAATAACAATAATAATAATAAACTTTTTAAAAAGGGCCCTTTTTCAAAAAATATCAAATTGTATACTTTCAATGTACCTGGCTTACTGTATGTTAATGATACTTTAATAAAGCTGTTTAAAACAAAGTACACAATTTCTTTGCTACCCCTATTAAAAAAAAAAAAAAAGGTGGGGCGGAGAGGGGTGGAGAGAGGGAAGAAATAAGAAGTGCTTGCAGGGCGCCTGGGTGGCTCAGTTGGTTAAGCGACTGCCTTCGGCTCAGGTCATGATCCTGGAGTCCCTGGATCAAGTCCCGCATCGGGCTCCCTGCTCGGCGGGGAGCCTGCTTCTCCCTCTGACCCTCTTCCCTCTCGTGCTCTCTGTCTCCCATTCTCTCTCTCAGATAAATAAATAAAATCTTTAAAAAAAAAAAAAAAAAAGAAGTGCTTGCAAATAGCGATGAGTCCCCTGAGTCCAGCGTTCCCCAGCCTGTGCTCACCTTCACCTGTTCGCACAGCACGTGTGTCCCGTGCCTGAGCCCTGGGGCTGCAAACCTTGCTGCGGGGGGGACGGTGCGTCCCCATGGGACTCGTGTAGCCACGGCACTGGTATTAGCATCTCTGAAACGACAGTATTTTGTACTCATTCTACACTCTCTAGCACATATTAAAATCCATCCCCAGTTTTTCATAGCCCTGTGTCCTGACCACTGTCGCTTTCAGTGGTGGTTCTATGCACACTGTGGAGTGAAATGTCCCGTTCACTTCAAAGGGCACCTTCCCTCGGGCACTCTGATCTTACAGCCTGTCCGCACGCCCAGAGTTCCTGGAGAGGGGCACCGCTGGGGCAGGGTCGGGAGGTGTCTGTATGATCAGGCACCCGTGTGGGTTTGAGCATCTCCTTGCACAGCCTCGGAGAGCAGCTACAATTCCAGATGGCCTGTGGGTGCCCACCCCCCAGGTAGACACCCCTGCATGTCTGGTGAGATTCTTGCCTTCCCCATCTGGTTTGGCTTCCTTTTTGCCTCACCTGTTATACTTTCTCCAAATTTGGTGGCAATTTAAAAAATGTGTGGATTTGCACCTTCATTTCCATATTTGAAATACTCCAGTAGGAGATGGCACCTGACAGCTAACACTTAGTATTATCTCTGTGCCCCTAAAACATTGTCTGGGACTGTCCAGACTCCCTTGGCCAGTAGCAGAGCTCTAATTAGCATCTGCCAACGAGAGGCTCTTGCTCAGATCTGGAAGATAGTGAAGAAGGGAAGGCATCGCTCTCTGGCGGCAGGTGCAGAAAAGCAGGTGGGCATTGGCGGGTGGTGAGCGTGAAGTTCAGCATCCGTTTCTGGGTTCCCTCCCGAGAAGCAGCCACTTGGGTGTTACCCACAGCTGACACCTGACTCTGCCCACCCAGTTCTTTCCATTGTGGGGTAGACTCTTCGTTATGAAACGATTCCTCCCGAAAGTTACTAGATGCTTCAGATTTATTTGACTGAGCCAGTTCCGTGTTTGTTGTAAGCCACTATGTTCTCTTTTTAATTGTGGGAAAATACTTAGGAAATTCACCATCTTCGATATTTCTAAGTGTGCAGTTCAGTCGTGTTGAAGACATTCACACCGTTGTGCAACCAACCTGCAGAAAGGCTCTCATCTTGCAAACCTCGAAACTCCATCCTCATTAAACACCAGCTCCCCATCCGTCCTCCCCCAGCCCCTGGTGACCCCCATTGTCCTTTCTGTCCCTATAAACGTGACCTCTTGAGGCACCTCACAGAAGTGGAATCATTCAACCTTTGCTTTTTGTGACTGGCTTAAACCAATTGTTTTTCAATTTATTATGTTTAATATACAGATTCTTGGCCTAAGGAATAGAACAGATGTTTGGACTTGATAACATAAAGCATATTCCTCCCCTAGAATCCAAATCGTACCATGCATGAAAAGATTTCACACGCTTCCTTTCTTTCTTATTTTGTAGTTAAATATGACCCCGATAGAGAGCACATCCTCGAGACTGATCATAGATGAGGTTAGTAAGGCAGAGAGCTTCCACGGTCCTGCCCCCAGAGACCTTCCTTCTCGTGGGCAAGTGTCTGAATTAGACATACTCTCACCCATGCTGAGTGTTATCGAGACATAATTTCTCTCCAAATCCTGTTACTGGCCTTTGGCTGCAGACAAGTAGGTTAATTCACATCCATGTCAATAACTCAGTCACACTAAAATTGAATCAATGAATTTAATTAGATCTCCATGTATGGTATAATTTGGCAATGATAGCACTCACAGAGAGGTGGTTAGATTAATCATTGGATGTCAGAAATGAAACATGCTGGTTTGTGAAGAATTTGGCCCAAGCTCCACGGCTGGAGCGAGGACCATCAGCTGTGGATTTTCATGGTCAGCAGCGTGGCCAATTACTTGAGGGCAGCCTCCGTGGGCAACCCTAAAAAAGGTGACAGTCTGAATGTGTCCATCACCTGGAGACCCTGAGTCAAATGCCCCAGCGTTCTGCACTGGATGCCCAGGCTTTGGAGAATTATTTATGCCTTTTATGAGAGTACCAAACCTGCAGTCCCTCACCTGTCCAGAAAACCAGAAGAAAAAAAAAAAATCTTTGAGGTCAAAACACCTCGTGTACACTCTAAAACTCATGTGCCGAAACAGGAACTTATTTTAAGCAGAAACATTCTGGGTTTGGTTATTTGGTTTATCAACCCGCAGCAGATCAGAAACAGGAACCTAGGGAATGAAACAGAACAATGGGCAGATGGAATGAAAAATGGGTTAATGGAGACACCAGAAAATCATACATAAAAAGCAGGAGGTCCAAAAGCATAGCAGTGTGGGCCATTGAGAGTAGAAGTGAACAGTTTCTATAGACTTCCTAAGGTACCATGCTTGTGTCCATACTTCCCACAATGTCAAGGAAGATGTTCAGAATTCTGATGTTCAGACACCTGAGGAGATTGAATGCTGACCACTGGAGTCTCTTGAAGGAATTAGGAAATAGTCATATGTTTAAGGATGAATCCCACCCCACACGTATGAACAGACTCTTCCCATGTGCCAGGTTATTTGTGAGTCAGTGACTGAGCCTATTTTCAGAGGGGGCAGCTGAGACAAGGAGACATGGACCAAGTTCCTTCAATATCACAGAGCCATTAGGCAATGGAGCACGGAGTTCTCACCTTGCTCTTCACCCCTACCGTCTACAGGACTGGCCCGAGACAGTTCCAGGGAGCCAAAAAGCTTCATTCTATCACAGAAACATTCCACCGCCATGCAGAATGAAATTCCTGGAAACACAGATGTATCTTCAAAAGGAAATGAAGACATGCAGTTCTTCAGAGCCCCGTGGATGCTGTGTTCTCCTTTTTTTTTTTTTTTTTTATTTATTTATTCATGAAAGTCAGAGAGAGAGAGGCAGAGGCAGAGGGAGAGAAGCAGGCTCCCCGCCCAGCAGGGAGCCCGATGCGGGACTCGATCCCAGGACCCCGGGATCATGACCTGAGTCGAAGGCAGACGCCCAACCATCTGAGCCACCCAGGCGCCCCTCTCCTTGACACACATTAGCTTTAGTGAGCTGATCCCAAAGTTTCTGAAATAAACAGGTGTGGAAAACCCACGTTAGAAAGCAAAATTTTCAGATGGATCAAAATAATAGAAGCAGAGGTCCTAAGATTACATCATCCTCCTCCTATAAAACACGCTCCCGTATGCTGGGGTCTGTCCCTGGATCTCTCATCATCGGTGACGATGGTCTTGCAGGCACCTCAGATCTCTTCGGGAGAGAGTATGCATATGCATTTGTCCAGACATTGCCAGTCGCCAATTACAGATGATTGGGAAGCATGTGGTGTAGATAATGGGCTGTCAAGTACATAGATCTAGATTTGATGCTCGACTCTACTGTTTTTAAGTCATTTCTTGGATCTTGTGAGTATTAACTGCTTATAACCTTCATTTCCTTATCTGTAAACTGGGAACAATAGTATTGACCTTGCTAAATTACGGGGAGGATTAAATGAATTAATCTTCATATAGCTCTTAAGATTTGGCACCAGATCAGGGGTCAGCAAACTCTTTTCTATAAAGGGCCAGGTATTAAAATATTTTCAGCTCTGTGGGCCACGGACAGAGTTGCCACCACTAAACTCTGCCTTTTTGGCAGGGAAACAGCCATAGAGAACACGTGAGTCAATGAACATGCTTATGTTCCAATAAAACTTTATTGACAAAACAGGCAGCAAGCCAATTTGACCTGAGGGGTATAGTTTGCCGACCACCACTGCTCTAGATAAATGTTAGCTGTTATCAGCAGTCCATGTTGATGAGGGGCAAATGGCATGGATGATATGAAGTGCCTGGCACAGTGCCCGGCACATGGAAGTGATGATTATAAGGCAGGTGTTTTTATATGTAACCTGTAAAGATCCCATACAACTTTGTGAAGACAAATCATTGGACGCTCTGTCGTTGTTTTTAATTTTTACTGAAGAAGGTTAAAAGAACAAGCAGCTATATGCTGGAATAAAGGTGAAGAAGATGAAGGAACTCTGTTTCAGATCCTAGATTCATAGTTGGAGGTGGACTACAAAGAGGAAGAGGTTTTCTCCTTATGCAGTCTTCCGTGACCTTGCAGCATCTGTCTAGAAAGCTGCCGATCCTCTCTCCTCTCCGAAACATTAAACATGACCACTAATGTTAGTACTTGGTGCATCCGTGGAGGTGCTCAGGGCAGGCGGTGGGGGTGGGGGGCGAGAACAATGGCACAACTTGTCACCTTCGCAAATGGACATCACTCTATAAAAATACATCATTTGCAGAATGTCGAGTAGACTAGTGCTTCCCACCGGGAAACTTCTGCGTTGCAGCATCAAAATAATTGAACACTGTAAGGGCTCAGCACCTCGCTTCGCTATAATATAGAGATTTACATTATTCTTGACCATGGGCACATTTCCGCCCAGCTTTTAACAACGCACCTCCCTTCCCCGTGACCCTGTGCAATGACCAGAATGTCTTGTCCTGCTCTTATGCAACAGTTCTTGACGCAGGCCAGTTCCTGGGAACAGATGTACTTAGCCAGAAGGCCCTGCACATCAACCAGCAAAGAAGAATCTTTATTTAGTAGAGCTTGAAATTACCTCAATCTGTAAAGCACAGAGAGGAAAAGAAGCTTCACCTTCCTGCCCCATGGTGTTGACTCTCCGACTGGGAGATCTGGGAGCACTCTGAGGGCCCGGAGCCTGAGACCAGGTGGGCTCTCCGACCTCTCCCCTGTGCAGATCACAGGGTAATCACAGAGATACCTGCATAATCACTTTGTTCAGAGAGTGACAACCTCAAATTCCAAAGCCACCAGAGAAGTGACAGAGATGAATGGAGTCACTGGGGGACTCTAATTATCCAAAGGGTTCATGCCCCGTAAAGGGATCAGCCAGGACTCACCTGCGGTCACCTGCTTCCATGCCAGGATGACCCACGGTTTATTGATTTTCTACATTTTCAAGGGCAACAGGAATTATTATTTTTAATACGTGTTTAAGAATAGTTTTGGATTTACAGAGTGCCTTTGAAGACAGTAAAGGTGTTCCTACTAGCCCACACCCTGTCCCCTATTATTTTTTTTTAAGATTTTATTTGTTTATTTGACAGAGAGAGCACAGACCGGGGGAGGGTCAGAGGGAGAGGGAGAAGCAGACCCCCCACTGAGCAGGGAGCCCAATGCGGGACTCGATCCCAGGACCCTGAGATCATGACCTGAGCTGAAGGCAGACACTTAACCGACTGAACCACCCAGGCGCCTCCCTGTTCCCTATAATTGACATCTTACATTTATATGGTACATTTATCACAATTGATGAACCAGTATTAATACCTTTAATAACCAAAGTCCATACTTTAATCAGAAGGAGACATGGTTTATACGGCAAACGTGCTGGTATTTACCTGTTGATCATTGCAGGAGGCAGAATAATTGCCCCCCAAAGATGCCACGCCCTGATTCCCCAGGGCCTATCAATATGTCACCTTACACGGACAAAGGGACTTGGCAGAAGTGATTCAGTTGAGGATCTTGAGATGGGCAGATTGTTCTGGATTATCCAGGGGACCCAGTGTCATCACAAGGGTCCTTATGGGGTGGGGGCGGGGTGGCAAGAGGTCAGGGTCAGAGATGAAGCTGAGATCGACGCAGAGGTCCGAGTGGTGTGGCCAGGAGCCATGGGCTGCCGGCAGCTTCTAGAAGCTGGGAAAGGCAAGGAAACGGGTTCTCCCCTAAGAAACACAGCCCTGACGACACTGTGATTTTAGCCTGGTGAGATTCATCTTAGACTTCTGACTTGCAGAACCAAAAGACAAAAAAAAAAAAAAATTGTGTTGCTTTAAAATTAAATTTGTGGTCATTTGCTCCAGCAGCAGAAGGAAATAGCGTAATCATGAATTCAGTCGCAAGGAATACGCTCTGCCCGTGCAACCCAGGTTCATCCCCCAGCCTGCCACACTGTGGAGGACCACTGTCTGGTTGAGTGTTATTTCCCCAGATGCTCTGGTCCCAACGGGAATCCAGACTCTGCCCTCCACCCCTGCCTCGCAGACCCTGGCCCCTCACCTGCCCCACAGAAGATGCTCAGCATATGTGTGTCAAGTGAATGCTTTTGGCAGACTCAGAACCACTGAATAAATTATTAATATCTTCAGGCAGGGCATAATATCTATTCTTTCTCCTTCTGGGGCAAAAAGTGTGAAAAATACCGACTCCATTTATCTCTGGCCACTCCAGGCTCCTGAAGGACCTATCCGTATTCTAAGCTGTCTTTAAGCACGTCTTTGATTTCTTATCATTCTACAACATGAGTCACACACTTGTGGTTTGTAGATGGAGCCTCGTTACCAACGGGGTAACTGTGCTTTTGGAAATTATATGAGTGGAGAAAGCACCATTTCAGAGTTCGTTGTCAGTGTTTCCAACGGTAATTATCCAGAGGAAAAGAGCGCGTTGGCCTACATTCCTGTCTCTTAGCTCAGACTTTAACTGGGAAGCTTTTCTTTTATTGGGCTTGGGCCTCTGGAATAAGCGCCTCGGGAATTGAAATCTGCACAAAGATAATGTCGGACTAACAAGAGAATCATCAATATCGTTATCCTTTAATCCTCGGCAGAGGCCAAAGCTTTAGCTCCATTAGACCTTCCTTATCCCTTGGAAAGAGAGAGCAGTTCCGTGCGAGGAGACCACATGCACACAGAGCACAGAAACGGGGGTCTGACTATCGATACATGAACTTTCCTTTCCCAGAGAGGAGCTGATGGAAGAAGGCTCTTCTCTGGACTTCTTTTCCACATGTTCCCCCCCACCCTCCATTCCTTCCTCCCCTTAATATTGTTGCACCTGCTTTTCTCCTCGTGGAAGATGACCCAGCTGCCCCTTCCAGAGTCCTTGGGTGGACAGAGCTGCACCTGTCATCTGGGCTGTTCTGGAACATTCCATGATGTTGGCTGACATGTGATGGCCCCCTGTGTGCATCGCTGGATCCTGTGTCCTTACCGCACTCCATCTGCACGTGTATTCCAGAAGAAACTCCAGTGGTGGTGGTCAGCAAGGGGGACTGAGTCACCGAAGTGGCTTCTCTCTTCTGCTTCCTTCAGGAAAAGCTGGGCTCCAAAGTCTGGTTGTGCCGACGCCTGGCTGTGAGCATGCTCTGCCCTGAATCTCTATTCCCTTGTCTATGTAAGGGGGTGACCCCATCTGCCTCTCAGAGCTGGGAGCTTATGATTCACCTGAACCGCTGAACGTTCATGGCTCCCAGGAAATGGCAGAGGTCCTTATCAATCATTCAGTCACCCTTCCACTAATCAAGCCAGCGTTCGGTGGTGGCCTTCCGGGCACAGGACCCTGGAGCACCAGCTTTGGGTAGGACTGCCCTGGGCTCAAGTTGCAGCTCTGCTATTTCCCACCTGGGGGAGCTGGGCCAACTTACTAATCCTTTACTTTTTTGTCTCAGTTTCCTGCCCTGTAACATAAGCATGGCAGTGGGGTTGGCTTCAAAGAACTGGTTCAGGGGCAAATTGAGCACAGATATGTGCAGTACCCTACACGTAGCTGACCCTTAACAACATTTTATTTTATTTATTTTATTTTTTTTTAAGATTTTATTTATTTATTTGAGAGAGAAAGAGAGAGCACATGGGAGGGGGAGGGTCAGAGGGAGAAGCAGACTCCCTGCTGAGCAGGGAGCCCGACGCGGGGCTCGATCCCAGGACTCTAGGATCATGACCTGAGCCGAAGGCAGTCGCTTAACCAACTGAGCCACCCAGGCGCCCCCATTTTAATAATAATACCAATATATGTGATATTATGGTAAGGCTCAGGCAGTCTGACTCCAGAGCCTGGCTATTAACAACGGTGTAAAACTGCTTATAGAATTGTTGTTAGTGATAACAAAGTATCTTTGATTTAATTCCATTACGCACGGAGGACACGCCTTTGGTGCTGATAGACTCGGCTCTGTCCCTGCCAGAACTCTGAGTACACTGTCTACAGCGTCGTATCCTGGGGTCACCCGTGGGAGAGATGGCCATGAGGAGAGGGGCTTCGGGGACTGGTTAGGGGTCACAGCTCTTATGGGGAATTCACCCTGCTGCCTTGAAGCCCTTGTGGGAAGCCCAGAACCAAAGTCCACGAGTAAATCCTGACATCTGCTGGCCATTCTGCTCTTGGTCGGTTTGCTGCAGGTTGAGATCCAGCTGGTGACCCCTCGTGCCAGCACAAGGCTCTAGGTTGAGTTTGGTGAGGTTTGCAGCATAATTCAGCTCTAG
>NC_138381.1:78962163-78985184 GCF_054177405.1 Leptonychotes weddellii
CACCCCCCGTGTCTCTGGTTCCTTGTCTGCGAGATGGGTTCTTTTTTTTTTTTTTTTAAGATTTTATTTATTTATTTGAGAGAGAGAGAGAATGAGAGACAGAGAGCACGAGAGGGAAGAGGGTCAGAGGGAGAAGCAGACTCCCCGCCGAGCAGGGAGCCCGATGCGGGACTCGATCCCGGGACTCCAGGATCATGACCTGAGCCGAAGGCAGTCGCTTAACCAACTGAGCCACCCAGGCGCCCTGCGAGATGGGTTCTTAAGAGATGCAATGAACTAAGACCTGCACAATTTTAGAACAATTCCTTACACATAATAATCCCTTAATGTGCAAGCACCATTATTAACTCAAAAAGTGTGAGCACATATGATCCAAAAAAGCGATTTAATCAATCTGACTTCCTGCACGATATAATATCTATCTCACATTTACAAAACAAAATTCCTAACTCGTGACAGAGCCCACAACACTGCGGCAGCAGCAGATAGCTCTGAGAAATAATAAATGTGCTGTATATACCACCTGCTTTTATCCCCTGCCTTTATTCCAGAATATGTGAAGGCTTGGGTGTAAATATGGCTGTGAAGTCTTTTATTGCTCCTATTAACGTGAAAATGAGCTTGCGTAAGGCACTGCGATTGTGTCTAAATCACCCCCATTCTGCCTGGTCTCACTTTGTCTGGGTGAGTGAACCTGGTACCCAGAGCAGGAATCCCATGCTAACAAGCACGCACTCGCTGGGACGCGAGTTGCTCTCTGTCTGGTGGATTCATTGCAGGTCTCACTGTGGCTAGCGACACCGAGCACACACTCTCACAGCTGAGGGTGGCTGATGATAACTAAGCAGGTGGTGCATCTCCTCGTCCACATTCGGGTAACAAGAGTCACCGGCCTGAGCCATACTCATTTCACAACCTGGGAGCAGCACGGTCGGGCCACACAGCAGATCCTAGAACCTGGATGTCGTCAAGGTTTAAGTGCTTGGAAGGTTAAATCTGCCAACCACTAGCCATGTGACCTTCAGGAGGTAAGCTTACCCTCTCTGCCTTAGGTCCTTCATTGGCAGAATGGGAATGATGATGATAGTGCCCATCTCATAGGTCTTGTGAGGAGGAAGCGGGTCAGCTGGTGAGAATCCACCCAGGATAGGCACGGTGTGTGATGAACTGAAGGGAAGAGTGAGCTATTACCATTATAATACTATTATGATGATTAGGGCACTAGTTAAGGTCCTCCTAGGAAGTGCATGGCACACTCAGTGGGACAGGATTTAATAAAAGCAGTGTTTAAATAGATTGGGCGGGATTAAGTAAATAGGGAATGACCCTGCACCGTCTAATAGCAACAGTGGGAAGCCATCACCCTACCCCTGCCTTCTCCACTCGAACCAAATGGCTGAGAGAAGGGAGCAATTCCCAGGAGCAGAAAGAGCCATGGCAACGAGGAGTCATCCAACAGGACATCTCTCTCATCTGGACCCCCAAATTAGAAAATCTAACCAATGGGGCGCCTGGGTGGCTCAGTCTTTAAGCGTCTGCCTTCGGCTCAGGTCATGATCCCAGGGTCCTGGGATGGAGCCTCGCATCAGGCTCCCTGCCCAGTGGGGAATCTGTGGCTCCCCTTGCTTGTGCTTCTTCTTTCTCCCTCTCTCTCTCTCTGACAAATAAATAAATAAAATTCTTAAAAAAAAAGAAAGAAAATCTAACCAGAAGCAGGAGGGCAAGGATGGCCAGTTGATCCACTATGAAGAGGTCAGCCTTTAGAGTCAGGTTTCAGACTCATGCAGGGGGCACTGGGGCAAAGAGAGGGTCTGGGGGAGATTGGAATCATCCAGCACCCAGCAACAATGGCTTTAGGACTATCTCTATCATGCAGACGAATGGTATGGATTAAACTGAGCAAATACTACCAACATAGCCACAAGACCCACTGCCAAGAAATGCTAAAGACACAAATACAACTGACATAATGTCTCCTCTTTTTCCAACCTGGGGGAATTACTTAGTGCCTTTTCATTCTATTTCCGGGCCAGAGTCGGGGAAGACTGATAATCCTAGCAAAAGCAATCTGAACAAAAATAGGAACACTAGCTCGCATTCCTATAGCACTAACGACTTCAAACTGCTTTCGTATTTTTAATCACATCTGAGCCTTGTAATGAACTTGTTGTAAGATGGATATTGATTCCCATTTCAACAGTAAGGAACGTGAAGAGGAACCGTTGTAATTTGGCTAGGATCAAAACCTACAGGGTCATTCTGGCTTCAGTTTCTTAGAGAATATATGGAGAAATGTTGACGATATAGAAGTGGGCTTAAATGTACAAGATGTGGAATTCATTTACGTACTTGTTTTGTCCAACTAATAAGTTGTAGGGAACTGTGGTCCCGTTCCAAACCCTGGGATCTGGCAGCAGCCAAAGTGAAGCTCTGTTGGCCCTGAGTTGTGGTTGCTCTGGGAAGGAGCTTGAAGTCCTTGAAAAGTTGTAAGAGTTACCATATGACTCAGCAATCACAGCTGAAATGAGAACATGTGTCCACACGGAAACTTCAACACGAGGCCGTTATAATCAATGATTCAGTAAGGTTGCAGGATACACAATCAATATACAAAAATTAGCTGTGCTTCTCTGTACTAACCACCTTTTCCATCCGAAAAGGAGATTTAGAAAACAATCCTATTTGCAATATCATCAGAAAGAGTAAAATATTAATGAACTTAAAACCAAGAAGGCGAAAAAGTATGTACTCTTATAGTTACCAAAGCTGGCAAAATAAATTAAAGGAGACACAAGTAAGTGGAAAGACACCCTGTTTTCATGGATTAGGAGATTTTGTATGGTTAAACTGCCAGTATTACCCAAAGCCATCTACAGATTCAGTGCTATCCATATCAAAACCCCAATGGTATTTTTTACAGAAATAGGAAAAAAAATCTTAAAATTCTTATGGAACCACAAAAGACTCAGAATAGCCAAGTGATCTTGAGAAAGAACCAGCTAGAGGAATCATACCTCCTGATTTCAAAACATATCACAAAATAACAGTAATTAAAACAGAGTGGAACTGGCATAAAGTCAGGGGATAAATCAGTGGACTAGAACAGATAGCCCAGAAATAAACCCAAGTATATATAGTCAATTGATCTTTGACAAAGGCACCAAGAACACACAATGGGAAAATGATAATCTCTTCAACAAATGGTTTTGGGAAAACTTGATATTCACAGGAAGGAAGGAAAGAAGGAAGGAAGGGAGGGAGGGAAGGAGGGAGGGAGGGAGGAAAGAAGAAAGAGGAAGAACAAACCAATGAACCGGCAGGATTGTGGAAGATTTGGAACACTCGTACACTGTTGATAGGAATGTAAAATGGTACAGCAGCTATACAAATAGTATGGAGAATCATCAAAAAATAAAAAATGGAACTAGCATATGATCCAGCAATCCCAATCTGGGGTATATATCCAAAAGAATTGAAATCAGGATTTCAAGAGCTATCTGCATTCTCATGTTCATAGCGGTAATATTTACTATAACCCAAATATGGAAACAACCCCAAGTATCCATTTACAGATGAATGAATAAAGAAAATGTGTATGTTCATATAACTGAATATTATTCAGCTTTTAAAATGAAGGAAATTCTGCTGTTTGGGACAACATGGATACATGTTGAAGACAGGATATCAGTGAAATAAGCTAATCATAGAAGGACAAATATGGCACCGGTCCCATTAGAACAAGTGTCTAAGATAGTCAAACTCTTAGAAGCAGAGTACAGGCGGGCGCCTGGGTGGCTCAGTTGGTTAAGCGACTGCCTTCGGCTCAGGTCATGATCCTGGAGTCCCCGGATCGAGTCCCGCATCGGGCTCCCTGCTCGGCGGGGAGTCTGCTTCTCCCTCTGACCCTCTTCCCTCTCATGCTCTCTGTCTCTCATTCTCTCTCTCTCAAATAAACAAATAAAATCTTTAAAAAAAAAAAAAGAAGCAGAGTACAGTAGTCGTGGCTAGGGGCTGGTAGGGAGGGACCGTGGGGAGTCGTTCAGTGGGTATAAAGCTCAACGGTATAGACAGATATGTTCTAGACAGCTGCTGTACCACACGGTGCCTATTGTTGGCAATATGATGTTGTGCATGTCAAAAAAGGGTGATCTCATGTTAAGTCTTTATACCACAAAAATAGGAACCCAAAGATATTCTGGGAGAAATTGGATGTTTTATTATGTTGACTGTGGTGATCCAGGGGACTGCATTATTTCCAAACTTACAAAGTGGTACACATTAGGTAAGTGCAGTTATTAGTAGCTCAGTTATACCTCGGTGAAGTGGTCAACAACAACAACAGACTTGGATATGAATGTTCATAGCAGACGTATTCATGGTAGACCCAAAGTGGAAACCACCCAAGTGCCCATCAACTGATAGATAAATAAAATGTGGTATATCCATACAATGACACCCAATTTGGCGACCAAAAGAATTGAAGCACTGATACATGTTATGGGAATCCACTTTGAAAACATTAATCCAAGTAGAAGAACCAATCACAAAAGATGATATATTACATGATTTCCATTATTATGAAAGGTCCAGAATAGGCAGAAAGGCAGAAAATGGAACCATGATTGCTTAGGAATGGGGGTGACTAGTAGATGGGGAGGTCGAGGGGTGACAACTAAGGGGTGTGGGGATGATTTTTAAGGGATTTAAAATGTTCTTAAATTTATTGTGGGGATGGAGACACAACTATGTGAATATACTAAACACCATCACACTTGTACACTTTAAATGGGTGAATCGTATGTTATGTGAAATATACAGCAATAAGACTTTCTAAAACTGCTTCATCAAAATCTGTAATGCCTAAGATTTTCATCTAATGAGATAATAAAACTTGTGACCTGTGCTGAATGTCCTATATTGTATTTTCCCCAGAATTAAATAACTGCGTTAGAATTTTTAGATGATCCACCATCTTGGATGTCCTGCTGGGGATTTTGGTTTTGGTTGACTTTTTCTGGAAGCATTTATGGGAAGAGCAAGTATATATATTCACACACACACACACACACTCACACTTACCTCTAGACCTAATTCTTCCACTAAAGTAAAGTTACTTTTGTTTAGAATGGATAGAAGGAATTATGATTTATGGAGAATATTGGAAACTTTTGCAGGGAAATGACTTAATGGCCTATTCATGTTCCTTCTGATGTTCTCATCTACTTCATCTCCCAAGAAAAGGGAGTATCCTTTGTGTGTGCTTTCCGCTTTCTTTTATATTATTAGCTGATGTTAGGAATTGATGTCCATTCAACTTCGGTGTCAATAGTTTTGTAGATTCTATCTCTTGCCTTGCTTACAGGTAGCTCAGTCAGGCCATCTCCTGCCTTGGGAAAACCTTCAGTCCTGGCGGTTCCCCAAAGCTAAGTTTTTCTGACCACAGCTGCCTTTCTTAGTCCTCCCACTGTCCTTGAAAATGATACCAGGCAGGCTACCATGTCCTCAACGTTCACGCCATACACTCTACAGATAGTCTCTTGGGTTCTCTTCTTTTGGGGGAAGTGGGGGTTTGGGATAAGAATGCAAGAAAACTTTCTCCTTTGGAAGGAACAAAATAGAAATAACAGCAGTTTTGTCTTCAAAGATAACCCACTTCCGGTATCTGTCTTCCTCTCTTCTCAAACCTTTTAAATTCTTGAATCTCACTCCATTTAAATCACTCCTAGAAAAACATTCAGAATACTCAATTATGATTTTCAATGAAATGTAAGTATTATTTAAGAAGAATACATTCTTCTGATTCCTCTGAATTCCGGTTCTTTGTATTAATAATGACAGTGAGGTGGTTTGGAGGGTCCTCCGGCTGCAGAGAGTTTAGAAACTGCAGCATGAACTGTATTTTGTTTCCAGATATTAATGAGTGCATCGTTGTGTTGAATGATTGATCACAATTTCTGGGATGATGGCCAGAAAACATACTAAGGATGGGAAGACAGTCATCAATGGACAGCGGTGCTGAAGATTTGGCCTTTCGTCCCCTGTTCCTCTGTAAATTGATTCACAGGAAATCTATCTGAAGGGAAACAGAGACAAAAGAACAATTACAGCAGAGGCTCATCAAATTGCACCTGGAGAAGTTCTTTGTTTGCGAGGAGGAGAAGCCAACGGCCGATCTCCTCTCCTCACCCACCTCTCCTCACTCAACTTCCTGCCTTATGAAAGAGATTTTCTTTGGTGGAGTCACCAGGGGACACTGATGTCTTCACCAAGGGCTCATCTTGCATTGAGGGGCTTGGTTAGAGTGTGGCTGCTAAGATTGCAGCCTCTGAAGTCGAAGTCGGTCTGGGTTTAAACCCTGGCTCCACCGCGTATGATTAATCTAAATTCAGACAATTTATGTCACCTCCCCATTACACCAATTCCCCATCTGTAAAAGAAGCATTGAAAGTATTTCAAAAGGTAATTCAACAATCCTATAAAATGATGCACATAAATAGGAGGGCACAAAGAAAGAGCTCAATAAGTTGTAAGCTTTATTATTGTTATTTGTCTCCATTGTCCATAAAAAATAAGATAAAATAAGCTTGTGGCTATTATTTGACTAACTGTGTCTCACTGGGAAACACTTGAGGCCTTTTAAAGTACTTTATTGCTGATTTCAGGAAATGGAGCCAACAGCAATAAGATTTTCCTAGGGGCAGGCAGATCTACAATTTTGCTTAAACCTCCACATGCTGTATTTGTACTATCATATTTCTGACAAACATTTATTTTTCACATTTTCTGTTGTTATACTAATACTTCTGGAAAATCAAGTAAGAGATGAAGACATTTATATACTGATATGTTGGCTGGGAATAGTAGCCTAAACTGGGAGGATATTGAGAGCAACTACAGTTGAATACACACACTTGATGCTCTCCACTGTTAAATAGTCACAGAAAGGATCATTCAAGCACATTCAAGACATCCTTATGGATCACTCTGAAAAGCCCACTCTTACACATCTGCTCCTACCTATGACCGTTTTGTCACTTGAAGAATGGAAAACAACCAATGTTTGGAATGACCTAATTGAAATGGTTAGCTATGGAAGGAATGTTTTACCTGATGTGCTCAGAAGCACAACTCATGAAGTCTCCAGTCCACAATCATGGGCTTAAATTAAAAAGACATACCTTGGATTTGGTGGTTTGTCATTGAACATGGAGCTGTCATCAAGATGACACTGCTCCATGGGACTTTTGAGAGCGGGAGGGGAAGAGTCAGTCCCATGGGAAGAGGAGCCTTTGAACTGACGGTGTTTAACTCTGGAATAATTCATTTTCCAACCAGAAATTCCAGGCACCAGTGACAACATGGTGGCTTTCACAGATACCTAGGGGCCAAGAGGAAAGGGGTTCATTTGCATATAAATTAAATTTGCATAAATATTTTAGCAAAAATAAATGGAACCAATCACAGCCTTTGCCTGGATTGTTCCTCTTTGGCAGATGTTAATAGGAATGGCCCATGTTATTGTGAGGTCTCCAGCTGGATGCTGGACTCCCAGGGAAGGACCTGAAATAATGCCTGTTCTACCGAAATCTGCTCCATGAGAAAATGAGTTGAGACTCTTCCCTTCTTCTCCTTATTCAAACTGCTACCAAAGATGGCCCCATATATTTTCTAGACTGTCTCAGATTTCTAGAAATACCCTCAGTGGGAAGCGAGTGAAATCTGGATCTAATGAAATGTAAGAGATGGGGAGGTGGAGGTGGAAAATGACAAGAATCAACAATTCAATGTGTGGTTGAAGCCATTTACAGAATGGCTGCTCCCTACTCCTGTTCGGGAACACTGAGGTCACTCTCAGAACCTCCTGGCAAAAGGACAGGAGCCAACTGCAGCAGCAGAGGGAAAACTGGACTTCGGGTTAGGATATTTGGTAAAGCACTAGACAGAAACTGAAGAAGTCCGAGGCGGGGCTTAGCTCCCAGAGCCCACCCTCTGGAATGGCTGCAGCAGGTCTGACTGGGAAGAGCAGCAAAACCAATGGTCCTGGTACTTCCAGGCCAGGGATGGGATCTTAGGGCTTTCGGGTGTGTGCAGATGGCAGAGGAAGGGCCAGGAGCCGCGCTGCCATCTCTAGAGGCCCATTCAATGGAGTTCCAGACAAATGAAGCCTTCTTCAGGTGTACGAGGGGTGGTGAGGGCCCCATTGGAGCCTGGACATGGACTGCATCATGTGGTCTTTTGTCTGGAGGAAGTGGTATGAGCCAAGTGACTTCTTCCGCCTTCCTTCCGTGTGTTCATTCAATCCCTCCCAGGTTCCTCCATAACCTGGGTCTTCCATAACGCGATCCTTCCTTACAAAGACTTCCTCCAACACAGCAAAGGCATTTTCGCCCTTTATATCTGTTTACATTAAATTGTGTTTCTCAAATGTGTGACTTCTACTGAAACGCAAATGATGGGGATGGATGTAGCAAATAGCTGTGGATTTAATGAGCTGGTGTTGTCTGCTGGCCTGGATTTTTCAAATTTTTGTGTAGGGGAAATGGCTTATAATGCCATTCTTTACGTTTCCATTTTCAAATGAAGATGCCTGGCACATAGAGAGAAATCAATACAATGTTGTTGAGTAAATATTGTGGGGAAAGGTTCACAGACACCCCTAGAAGGGAGCTGAATTTCCCTGAAATAATCCCTGTTTTAGTTTCAAGGGGTTTATCTACTGAAAAAAATGTGAAATATCCTTCATCTCTTCATTGCATCTCTCTCTCACACACACAGACATTTTGAGAATCAAAATGTTAGCCTTAGGAATCTCTGACATATGAAGTAAAAGAAGGATTCATTTCTCTAGTGGTCTAATAGAATATGTGCTCAGATATTCTGGAGTTTTCATGAAGTGCGTAATTCATTCATTACTCTTATCTCCAGTAAAAAGTTTTGGTTATATACCCAGATTCTACTGCCTCCTTACTCATTCCCGGATGAGTCCTGATAATTTCCAGGTCACAGCTTTGGGCAGGCCAACCTGCTTGGCCCTGGGGTATTCTAGTCCCTTTGGGGTGACTGGTTCGAGAGTGAATATGTGACTCTACTCTGATTAACCAGATATATGGGGAAATTTGATGGGGGCTTCCAGAAAAAAAAAAAAAAAGTGTTTGCTTTCCTAAAGAAGAGTTCTGGGAAGATACATCCTGTTTTGTTGATGAGGAGATTTTCATGTTGGTTTGTGGCACCTGGAGTTGGCGCCATCTTGCTCCTGGTTGAAGGAGGAAGCGACGCTGAGGATGGCAGAGCAGACCGATGAAAGGAAGTTGGGACAGGCTGACATCACTGAGCTGTTGAATTTGCCGACTCTGGACCCCCACTCCCCACCGCCGCCGGAGCTTTGGGCTTTGTAAGAGAGATAATAAGCCTGACAAGTCAAAGTTTTTGGTTTCAGTGGATGCACCATCTTTGTAAGTGGCTGCACTCTTGTTATCCTCTCCTATGTCTCTATTACATCACACTCACCGTGCTAGAGAAATTCATCTTCTCCCCAGGAAGGCTTGATCTTCTTGAGGGAAGAGACTGGTTTCTTTTGTTAAGTTTTATTTATTCTTTAATGCTCAGAACCAGGCACAGTGAGTGCTTATGAATATTTTTTTAAATTAAATTTTGTGTTCAGTTAAAACTTTCAGTATTCATAAGACTATCTCTTCAAGCACACGAAGGGAACTCCTTCTCCTTTGAACTTAGAAGAATACAGAAGTGAGTAAGACTTGGGACGATCTCCAAGATCTTTAAATCTAGTAGAAGAGGCAGCCATGTGTGTAACGAGGTATAATCCCCTACACTGCAAAGTGTGACGACCACAGTGATATGTTCTACCAAACAGTTTATCTGCAAGTGACAGTTAAACAAATCACCGTGGCTTTAAAATCAGGGATTTGTTTTTCTCACATAATAAAATGTCTAGGGATTGTTGTGATCAGCTCAGCAGTTAAAAGAAATCAAGGGGACGGCTTTTGCTACTCTTGGGCTTTTTTTCTCATGGTTGCAAGATGACTGCTGCATCTCCAGCCATCACGTCCTAATCAAGGCAAAAAGATGTAGAAGAGAGGCTGCCAGTCACATATCCCCTCTTATCCCAAAACAAAAGCATGCCAAGAAATGTCTCACAGAGATCCATGCTTAGTTTTTATTGACCTGAGTTGGGTCAAAGGGCCACTCCCATCTTCAAAGGGGGCTGAGTCAAAAGGGACTAGGGCTGCCCATCACAATGGGATGGTGTCGGGGATCCGGGTGCCCCATGTCCACATTCCCATGTCACCACAGTGCTTTAGCTATATGATCTTATTTACCTCCCCCTAACAGCCCTAGATGGGAGGTACCTTTATTCTTCTGCTTTACAGATGAAGAAACTGAGACTCAGCAGAGTCCAGGAAACGGAAATCATCTAACCAAATAAATGTCACCTAGGAGCTCAGGTAAGACCTGGCACTGAAAGGGCCTTACTGTTTGCCTCAGCCTGACTCAACAACCCCCACCACCCCGCCCCCGCCCCTGTCTCTTCGCCCCTGGCTTCTCTTTCTTAGAGCATTGACTTTAGAAAACCTGCAATTGTAAATTCTGTCTTTGTTCCTTTGAGATGTAAATCTTTTTAAATGCCTCCTTTCAGTTTTCAGCCCAGGAATGTCTTTCCCAAGGACCTGGGAGCCATCCCTCTGCAATGTGATCATCAAGGAAGACAGCACCCCCACCCCGGCCTCTGTGGGTGGGAAGGAGCCCAACTTCAGTGGGAGTCTTGCTCCAAGTTCGAAAACTCTCTTGAAGATATGGAAAGGGTCACACGTTCTTGCGTAAAGTCAATTAGCAAACGCAGATGACTGAAGACAGCCTCCACCCGCTCTTACAAACTCTTCTTTCTACCCTTTGTTGCAGCACAATTGATCGCTGACTGAGTTCTGGTCTCCCTACCTCACTGCAATCAACTTGAATAGTCTTCCTTGCCTGTGTAACTTTGTCTTCAGCATTTTTGTTGTTGTTGTTTCAACAGTTTAAAGCCATGTACTGTAAGGTAGGTTAGAATCAGGTCTGAGAACTCTGATTCATGCATGGACCAGGTAGGAAGGTCAGTTTAGCCAGATACAAGACAAAAAGGAATAGGGATGATTATGAGATGCTGGAGACTTCAAGTCCCTTTGCAGTGAGTTGAATAGCATACCCCAAAAGATATGTCCAGCTCCTCACCCTGGTACCTGTAAAGCTTAAGTGGAAACAGGTATAATCACGGTAAGGATCTCAGCATGAGAGCATTCTGGATTTCGAGTGGCCCGTCCGCACGTGAAGCAATTGGTGTCCATACAGTTGGAGAGAGGATGTGAGACACAGAGACACAGGGCAGGCCACGTGAAGACTGACGCAGAGCCTGGAGGGACATGGCCACAAGCCAAGGGACACCCTAGAGCCACCAGGAGCTGGAAGACACAAGGCAGGATTCCCTCCTAGAGCCTCTGGAGGGAGCCTCTGTCCTGCAGGCACCTTGGTTTCAGACTTCTGGGCTGGGCAATTTTGAGAGAATCAGTTTCTGTTTTTTGAAGCCACCAAGGTTTGGGTAATTTGCAGTAGCCTCCCCAGGCGGGCCAAGAGGTATCCTAACTTGACGCCGAACATCCTCTTTTTTAAATGTAGCCAGCAGCTCACTTTTCCCTAGTATTTTGCAGGTCAGCACTGCATAAGGCAAAGTCGATAAGGAACAGGTCTCGGGGGCAAATTCAGCCTCCAGGTAGCAGATTAAGACCTCTAGATTTGGGGGTCGGCTTGGGATTTGATGTGCAGTGAGTTGTTCCAGATGAGCTCACTTTACACTGTTGAGTTCTGCCTGATGGGACTGGCAAATGTTGGTTCTGAGTATTTTTTTACAATCAAGTCCAGAGGGACCATCTCTTGCTACTCAAGACATGGACTCATGCCCACGTCCAGAGGCACGGAAGGATGCACTTGGATAATTGACCATAAGGCAGAGCCCACAAAGGATCCCCGCCCATTAGCCAGTATCTAAGAAATAGAACTATTTCCAACCTCTACCAATGTCTTGCCTTTGTAAGGTTTAAACCTCAGCTTTGATTTATGAATTCAAGAAGAAAAGAAAATAACAGAGAAACATCATTGTAACCCTTCATTCCAACTGGAGGCCAGGCTCCTGGGCATCGTTCCCATTAAGTTAATGAGAGTTTCAATACAAATGGAGTGGCAGGATCCACGCTGGATGATCACAGTCTGGCTACATTTTAATATTTCATGTGCTGTCTCAAAGCTAACTAGACTCTCAGAAATGTGTTTTGCAATGTAACAAAATTATAATCAAGTCTGACTTAAAGATACATTGATTTTTTTCTATAGGCAGAAATGAAGTGAGAGAGCATTTCTTTTACCTCTCTGTACTACCATTCTCTGCCAGCTCAGTTAGATGCTATCATCTACAGAGAAGAGAAATAATGTGTTTTCATGATGAAGGGACTGAGTCCAATCGACAGATAGGGTCTCTTTAATGAATGAGACCTGTGAGTCAACCCCTAGACCTATTCTCAGAAATCAGTGGGCTCTTACTGCATTTGAAGTAAATCACAGGCATTCTCTTTACATTGGAATTCATTTTGTTTTGTTTTGTTTCCTAACGAATCGGCCATCAGTTTGGCCACTCCACGAGGGCAGATACCATCACCTGCAGAGGGCTGGGCACGTGGCTGGTGCTCAATCCCTCATGGCGCCATGTGGTCTGTGAGCCAGGGACTTCAGAAGTCTTCAATATCTTGGAGTTGATAAAGGGGAGGTGCACCGGCGTGATCATCGTTGCCAGAAATCAGAGGCAAACCAGAGACCCGACATGGGCTGCATTTGTCATCCGCAAATGAAACCGTCGGACAAAATCAGTGGGGCCAAGACGGCTGGAACGAAGGTGACTTCAGGTGGTAGCAGTCATAACATTGCGGGGATTTATTCTCCATTAGCCACGTCCTTGAGCCTTCTTGTGACACAGAGGAATAGTCTTTCTGGTGACTGCATCTTTTTAACACTTTCTAATCTCCTGGGTAACAAATGGAGACCGATCCACACTCCGAACTTGGGCAGTATGACAATAGAGCTAGGATTTTATAGATTTGTTCATCTTTATTGTGTTCATTCTTATGGAAAGAAATGGCAATTTTTCCATTTAGGATTCAATAAAAGGTCCCTTTTTTAATAAATAAATATAAGTACAATAATATATCAACTTACAGACAAATACAAAGAAATAGAGTAAGTAGACCTCAGGCGTGGTGCTATTTGCTAGTCACACATAAAACACTGATGTTCACAAAGTACTGTATGTTGACCTCTCCGGCCCCTCTGGTCTCAAACCCAGATCCCTCTATCTAATATCTATTCACCCTTTCTTCCTTACTAAAAGTGTCTTAACTTTTTAGAAGTGGGGAAAATTGTGTCTAAACAAATACGCACGCAAAATCTAAGTGTAGGTAGACACATCTTGCAGGTAGACATTGCCGTATGACTCAGTTTGGGCCACTTAGCTGGAAGTAAATGTGAAGTTGGTAGATGTGATTTTCCAAGGAAAATGAAGGCGAAAGGCTGACTCAAATGGCAGACACTCTCTTGCTTTTCTCACCTTCTCCCCTGTCCTGCCTGGAACACGGAAGCAATGGCTGGTGTAACAGAAGCCGTTTTGTGATATTGAGGTTTATTGAGGTGTATTGAGGTTAATAAAAGCCAGGGACTGCAGGTGGCAGAAAAGAGAGAGAAGGACAGGGTGTGTGTGGTTATTGGTGGCAGTGAGATGCAACTGCACCAGCCCTACCACCTACCCCTGGACTTCATGATATGTGAGTGGAAAATAAGCCCCTATTATGGAGGAGATCTATGTTGACTGCAACTGAACAGAATTCCTAATTGGCAAACCATCTGTGCCCCCAACCTTCCTTAGTTCCTACATGTAAATCATGCATAATCTTTACACTATTATTCTACCCCTTCACTCAGTCAGCCTTCCAAATCCTCATCTTTAATGAGTAATAAAGAATAACTTTTATTTCTCTATCTTTGCTCCACATTTCAGTAGGCAATATTTTTTTACAATCAAAAAAATCTCTGATTGTTCCCCTTTGTGGATCCAGTTCCTAACCCACAGGCACTCGTGGTTTATAAAGGACCATCTCCTCCATGAGTCCCGTCCTGCCTCCCCGCAGGAACCAGAGGACATCCTCCTCTCACACAGAAACATCTCTACTTGCTACTAACCAATGGAGCACCCATGCGGGGGCATTCTGTGTCTCTGAGCACTAATAACAGGGAATGTGACCGTGTTACAATTAGAACATACCAATCCTTAACTGAAATGAATTTTTTTTTTTAAGATTTTATTTATTTATTTGACAGAGAGAGACACAGCGAGAGAGGGAACACAAGCAGGGGGAGTGGGAGAGGGAGAAGCAGGCTTCCTGCCGAACAGGGAGCCCGACATGGGGCTCGATGCCAGGACCCTGGGATCACGACCTGAGCCAAAGGCAGACGCTTAATGACTGAGCCACCCAGGCGCCCCTGAAAACTGTTTTTAAACCATGTGTGTCCACCTGGGACACTTTAAATCAGGTCCTCGAGAAAGCCTAAGCCATCACAGAAATTGGAAGTTTCTCCTACCCAAGCCCATTTTACATTCCCAGCATCTTTGGAGTGGTGGAGGTTAGTGGCCAGTGATGGGATTTTCAGTGGCTCCTAATCGAAAGCTCCCCATTACACTGCAGTGCAGAACTACAGGTGGATTTTAAAGTCTGGATATGGTTACAAATAGAACTGGGTAAGTATCAGCCTTCTTTAATGGCTTTTGAAATGGCACATCAGTTCTATTTTTTTTTTTTTTTACTGCTTTCATAAATATATTAAGGAGAAAAAATTTCACACCCTACCCTTAAATAACCACAGTCTTGGCAAGTTTAGATGATTCACAAGGACACTGTTCCCCTAAGCTAGCAGGAAGTCCCGAGTGAGAATGGCTTCAGGCTAATTGTTCCAGGAGCTCAATATTGCTCGCAAGGGCCCCAGTTCTTTCTGTCTGTCTGGTCTCCATTCTTGGGCACGCCTCTGTCCCCCAGATGGCTGTAACAGTCTCATGTTCACACTCGGACCTAACATCACCATTCCCGGCTCTACTCCTATCCCTGAAAACCTGTTTTTTCTGAACACTTTCTGTCATTAACTGAATCCCTGACAAAGTTAATGAATTGACAAATAGAAAATAGTGTTTTATACCTATTAATTAGCATCTCCCCATTATCCCTGTCCCCCAGCTCCCGGCAACCATCATTCCATTCTATGAGTTTTGCTTTTATTGCTGTTGTTGTTTTTTAATTTTTTTTAAAGTAGGCTCCATGCCCAGCATGGAGCCCAATGTGGGGCTTGAACTCATGACCCTGAGATCGTGACCTGAGCCGAGATCAAGAGCCGGACGCTTAACCAACTGAGCCACCCAGGCGCCCCAAGTTTGGCTCTTTAAGATTCCTCAGGCAAGAGGAATCATGCCATATTTGTCCTTCTGCGGTGGGCTTTTAAACTGAATGTGTGTCCTCCAGGCTCATCCGTCTTGTCACATACACATATCCCAGAATTTCCTGCGTTGTTACAGCCGAATAATATTTCATTGCTTGGATATACCACCTGTCCTGTAGCCATTCATCCGTCTACGGACATTTAGTCTGTGTCCACATCTTGGCTGTGCTAACGACCCTGTGACCAACAGGCAGAGGCTCGTCTCTCTGCAAGGCTGGATTCAGTCACACAGGACGCACACGTCCTAGCAGTCTGCCGTGCAGTGTTATTCCTCTAGATAACCACACCGTGCACTCACAAACCCGTGAAGAGGGAGCATCTCGGGTTAGTGCTCTTACCACAGTATAAGGGAAGAAAGAAAATACTGTTTTTTAACTATTTGTAATAAAATAGTCACATTTGATCTATTTTTTTGTCGTCAGAAAGCAGCACCGTTCTTTCTTCTTACTTCCCACACGTGTGCTTGAGAAGCCCGAGTCCTTCAGCTCACCGGGATGCTCGAGCTCGGTCAGGTGTGTTCTGTGAGCTCTGAGGATCACACCCCACTTGCCGCCGTCAGTCGAGTGTATTAAACACAGCCAGGTACCGGATGCTCCCCCTTCTCGCCCACCCTGCCAGGCACCTAGAAGAGGGCCATTTTACGGATGAGGAATTTGAGCATTTAAGATGTTTGGGGACATGCCAGGGCCACACGGTAGATGGCAGGGACAGGGTAGGGACACGCCCTTATGGGGACAGAGACACCTGATCCAGGTGAGACAAGCACCAAGCATCATGCAGGGGTTCGAGGGACCTTTTCAGAGGGAGAGAAGTCTGGACATTGTGCTTAGGGTCACTCTGAGGAAATTTGGGGAAAATTGAAAATGATAAGCTCACTCTATTTCCTTTAACTCAGCACTGGCTAGAAATCACCGTAAAAGCCACCGGCTGAAAGTCTTCATTAGCAAATCACTGAGGGGCCCTGTGGACTCAGGTGCGTGAATACACATGACAGGGCTGCACTTGATACCGCATCGTAGACACAAAGAATGTGCTGGTGAATATTTATACCCCACGTACCATGAAATCGAAGGGGAAATTTAACCTGCTGTGTGTATATATTATCATCATAAAACCGAAATTAATCTACAGCATTTATAGAGAAGGGTGAAGAGGTGTCCTAGATATTAAAAGGTTTGTTTTAATAGTGGTGGGACCACTGCCTCATGGCATCGAGACAATGAATGTCTGCCGCGGGAGGCGATGTTTGTTAAGAGGACTGATGTAGGAAACGATGTTTGACGTTGAGCAGCAAGCTACTCGCGGTCGGAGACTACTTAACCTCCCACCTTGTGATCAGTGACTTGCAGCCTGGCTTCACCTGCTGGCTGTGAGGCAACACGACTCATTGTCTGGACTTGACAATGGACAAGAGCTCACTCATTCCCAAAAAAGCAAAACAACGTGTGTTTCCCCACTAATCCTCTTTCCACGGGAAGACAACACAGCCTTATACCTGCACGGTCTCATCAGTCACTGCCTGCTGCCGGGAACTTGTGGTCACAGCGATACCATAATAGAGGGAAGAAAACCTCCAAACCTGAACGATGGCCAGTGTGCTCAAGAGTAACAGCTTTGGGGAGGCTTTCGCAGCAAGCATTGTGCCAGAATTATAAAGCCAGAGAAAGCCTATGGGTGGAACTTATTGCAAATGATTTTTTTAACCAGAGAGAAATTGAATAGCATATCACCCCAGCTTTGTGCACGAAGCGTAGGTTGTAAGATGCCACAGATAAACCATCTGCATCCATATGGGGTGGGCTTTAATTCTTTAAATGATCTTTCTGTAACGCGCTCGCACTGTCCTGCGCCTGGGTGGCTTCCCAAGTGCTCCTTCCCAGGAGGGTCACCTGGAAAAGCGGGTGCAGGTGGGTGTTTAAGAACATTGCATCTGGCCAAGGGACCAGAGTGTCCAAAAGAATCTCACAAAAGGGTTCTTCAGAAGCCATTTTCTCTCACCCAAGCTATTTCTGGGATGCTGAAGGTTTCATTAGTTTTTTTCAATAAAAACCAGAAAGTTTAAAGAGCTGTTTGAAAAGAACTGTGTGCTCTGGTTGAGTTTGCCCTGAGGTTGTTTTTGCGGTCATGGCTCGCTGACCCCCATTTCCCCAACCCTGAGGGACTGTGATGCTTTTCAGAGACAGTGAATGATAATATGTAAAGAGATGCTTTTAAACTATGTGATAAGCAGGTGGCACATTATGCTGTTTGCCAAAGATTCAATTCAGTGGGTGAACCCCGGTGCAAAACTCATTTTAATGAAATGCTTTTTGAAAATCAAAACTGGAAAAAAACGTGATCAGCATTGCTGTTCAACAACTGTCCAGGAGTGCGTTAAACGATAATTACATTTTTTTTTAAACTAAAATTTAGAAAGCTTTGTGTGAGTGAAATAAATAAAAATGATTAGGATTTAGATGGGCCAGGACACCTGAATTAAAAATGCTCATCTTTTATTAATCAATACATTTTGCATAAGAAGTTTATTTTACTAGCTTGAGCCAACATAACTCAATTATTTTACATAATCATGGGAACAATTGGGCTTTGACAATTTAATGCTATTTTGCAAAACCATAATTTTGCAGAGGCTCAGATGAGCCAAGTACACTTGACTGCTTGCTTAACTTCTTAGTCACAGACTATCTCTGAGACCAGAGTCCACAAACCAGTGGTCCACATACAGCTGAGTGTTACTCGTCCCCACTTAGTAATCCTGCTCATCCCTCTTTCCGCTAAGATGTTCCAAGGGTAAGAAGGAGAAGGACCAATGGACAACAGTCAGCGAGCGCATCCCTGGGGATGAGTCCCCACCTGGAAACTCCCCTCACCTGAGCTGAGTCACACAGCACAAAGCTTCTCTTACTTGGATTCCTGAAGACTACAAGACCATACGATTTTGGGTTAGGATCTTTAATGATTCTCGATCTCCGTAATGAATATGATCCCACAGACGCAAAGCGAAAGAGAAATAAAGTAACCAACACGAGGTTGACAGATGCTGCAAAGAAATCACAGATAAGAAACTGTTTCCACTAAGAGTAGATGAGCCAGGACTCGGTCTATGTATATCTAGTATACACCATAATATACACCACTGCCTCTCTTTGTATAGACAGGAAGTGGAGTCCTTCTATGAAAAATGAGAAAGGTTTGTAGAAAAAATGGGTATTTTAGGAGTTCCTTTATTGAAAATTAAGCCCAAAGATATCATGTGTTCATTTATAAGTGAGGACGAGATATCATCAGATTGTGTTTAGCTGGAAATAACCCTGATCTCTACTAAGGTGGCATAAATATGTGAAGGAATTCTGTTCTCACGTAGACACAGGCAGTTTATGGCTGTTGTGGTGACTCAACCAATAGCATCAGCATGTGACATTTGTCCTCATGGCCACAGGATGGCTGCTGGATCTCCAGGCATCACAGCGATATTGCAAGAAAGAAAAAGGAGGGACTTGTAAAGTTCTCTTGCTTTTTTGCAGGAGGGCGGGTAAGTAGGGTAGAATATCTGTTCTAAGGACTTCCACTTTCCTGTCATCAGGTTTATCAGCTCAAAGGGGACCCGGTAGTGACTCAGCATTACAAGGGAACCTAGGAAATGTTTTTTTTTTTTTGCTTTTCAAAAGACAAGCGAGAAAATAGTGGAGAATGACTTTGGAGCAGCTAACCCGGATATCTAGCGTGTATATTGAATTCTACCATGAAATGAAGGAGGCTTCCAGCACCTCAAGAGAGTGAATACAAATTTCTAAGTTTTATTTGGGTTGAATTTGATTTTAACTAAGTTTAGAACCTATCCTGAATATTGATTTTAACAAACGAATTTTTCTACTGCTTCAATCAGCAGTCATAAAAGAAGGATATGGAATTATTTTTGAAGACATATATCTACTAAAATGACTTTGTTATAGTCAGAAGGCGAAGTTGGAGAAATGGTGGTAAATATCAGTTTGCTACCCAGAAATGACAAAGTGAGATAAGATAAGGAAGAAGTATAAGAAAGAAGAACTGTCGGGACGCCTGGGTGGCTCAGTTGGTTAAGCGACTGCCTTTGGCTCAGGTCATGATCCTGGAGTTCCGGGATCGAGTCCCGCATCGGGCTCCCTGCTCGGCGGGGAGTCTGCTTCTCCCTCTGACCCTCCCCCCTCTCATGCTCTCTCTCTATCTCATTCTCTCTCAAATAAACAAATAAAATCTAAAAAAAAAAAAAGAAAAAAAAGAAAGAAGAACTGTCAGCATCAGTGAGTATTTGGCCTTTCATTCCATTTATTTATTTTTACTTTTTTTAAAGATTTTATTTATTTTTGACAGAGAGAAAGAGCGTACAAACAGGGGCGGAGGGAGAGGGAGAAACACACTACCCTCTGAGCAGGGAGCCCGACATGGGGCTTGATCCCAGGACCCTAAGATCATGACCTGAGCCGAAGGCAGACGCTTAACGACTGAGCCACCCAGGTGACCTGGCCCTCCATTCCATTTAAAAATAAATGAAGGGGGGCGCCTGGGTGGCTCAGTTGGTTAAGCGACTGCCTTCGGCTCAGGTCATGATCCTGGAGTCCTGGGATCGAGTCCCACGTCGGGCTCCCTGCTCAGCAGGGAGTCTGCTTCTCCCTCTGACCCTCCCTCCTCTCATGCTCTCTCTATCTCAGTCTTTCTCTCAAATAAATAAATAAAATCTTTAAAAAAATAAATAAATAAATAAATGAAGGACTTCTGTTTCTGGACAGGATGGTGTAAAAGGAGCCAAGTTAACCTCTCACCCGCAGTAAGCCAAAACAAAAACAAAAACATGAAAATTCATGAAACAATAATTTGAAAAGACGCTGAGCATCAGAAGTAAAGACTGATTCTTGAGAGACGAGAAACAACCAACCATGCTGGTCTGGCTTGCCACCTTGAGAGTGTTTTCAGTCTGCGGCACATAAGGGGAAACTGAGGGAGGCAGAACCTGTCAGAATCCCTGAGCAGAGGAGGCAGAGGTGATAGCCCAGGGAGACCAGGGAAGCTAGAAGCCATAGGGAAGAGTAGCCAAAGGAAGCCAGACCTGCACACAGGGACCCTGCTGACCTGCATGGGCGTGGGGGTGGGGCAGGAATTATGGAGTCAGGTGCTGATCAGCGCAGGTGTGTAAGGAAACGTCCTAGGCTGAGGACACAACTATCGGAAAGATTTAGAGAGAAAATGCCTGGTGTCTGGAGACTAGAGAGAGTGCCTGGAAGAGAACAGGGCCCCTTCCGGCCCTCCAGACTGGAGGACTCCATCATTCACGGGCACTGGGGTGGGGGGGTGGGGTGAGGTGGTGCTCAGGTGGGCTTTGTCTGGGCAGTGAGGGACAGTTACCTGCAGACCCAGCGCACTCGGTCCCACCCAACAGAGCACAAAAGCAAGACCCAAGAGGATCCAACTCTCGCCGAGTAACTTAATCGCATCCCAGAACAAATCTCAAAATATTCAAATATATCTGGCACGCAACATGCTAAGATTGACAATATCTGGCATCCCAAACAGGATTCCCAGGCAGGGAAAGAGGCAGAAAAACACAGCCCTTAAACACAACCGAGTGGGATGGACACCGAAGTTAGAATTACTGCAAGAGCATGAGAGCACTATCACCAGCCCCAGGGCCCAAAAGTTAGCACAGACTTGGCAGATCTTTAAAATGACCCAAATTGAACTTCGAGAGTTGACAACTTCAGTGTTTGGGATGAAAACTACCCCAGAAGGGATTCACTTGATTAGATGAGAGAAACGATTATTGAGCGTGCATGCATAACAGGAGAAAACACCCCACCCAAAACACAGAGAGAGAAACAACCCCCCAAAATGGAGAGAGCATCCGTCAACATTGGGACAGCCTCAAGCAGTTAAATGCTTGGGAGAGAAGTGAAAAAAGAAAAAAAAAAAATTGAAGAAATAATGGCCAAATACTGTCCAAACTTAATGAAAACTATAAACCCACAAATCCAAGAAGCTCAACCGACCCCTATGTGACCATATTTCATTTTTATCTGTCGCAGTGGGAAACCTGGCAGACAGCCAATCAACTCGGGTGGAGCGGAATTACATTGTTTCAAATGATATATACACAGTCATCTTGGTTTTCAGTGCATCGTTTGGGATGAACTGCCTTTTATTTTTTTTTTAATCTGCTTCTGTTTATAAAATTTGTCCCATGTTTCAGCCTCAAATAGTGCAGTAAGCAGCCTCCTGGGTGGGACCATCTTCACGTTCACGAGAACATTCACCAGTGAGTAACTGGGGTTGGGAGAGTCCTTGAGGGGCTTGCTCGCTCGCTCACTTGCTGGGGGGGGCTGAAGGGGTAGCCGGTGGGCTGGTCCTCGAAGACACCGCTCCGTAGGGCACAGATGACGGGAACCGCAGGAGATCTCGACGCCGGCGTGGACTTCATTCACACATCGAGCTGCCATGATTCCAACTCATACGTATTCACGTTCATTTATGACTCCAAGGAGAGTTGCTATTTGAATATTGAGTTTCAGTCTACGTGGTGGAGGGGTCACGGTTAAGTCCCACAGTCCCTGCTGTGCTGGCAGACAGCTGGTTGAAATTCAGGCTCCGAGGGCAGCTGTGTGTCCCCCTAGGAGCTCTTTGAACTCTGTTCCTCAGCTTCCTGGTCTGTAAAATGGTGCCAAATGTATAAAGCACTTCGAGGAAGAGATGTACGTTTTTTGAAATGTATTAGTGAGATGCATGGAAAGTGGAATTAGTAACAGAGCCTGTCTGATGTGTGTCTGCCACAACGTGACTGTTTCAGGATTAAACCAACTAACGTCACACATAGCATTTCCCCCTTCTACACCTGATGCTTCGGAGGCCAAAAGTTGTTTGCCTTTCTCTTGTTCCTAATGAGACATTTGCTGGTAAAAGTCCTTAGCTGAGGCTCTACGCTCACTCGTTTAAAAAGAAGACATTTATTTAAAAATTGGGTACTGTGCCTAAAGCTCCCTACAACATCTTCACCTTGACTCAAAGCCACTTTCTGAGTGAGGATGTCCCAGGCTACCCTGCCCTGGATGCTCCACTCTGTATGGCCCTGCCCTGCTCCATGTTTCTCTGTAGCGCATATATATATATATATGATCCGATAGATCATATTTTTGTGATGCTTCCTCTACTATCTTAGCCATTCAAAAAAATTGATTGTCTCTCTTTTGTTAAGGTATAATTTTTTTTTTGTATGTTTGTTTTTTTTTTTTATTCTTATGTTAATCCCCATACATTACATCATTAGTTCTAGATGAAGTGTTCCATGATTCATTGTTCGTGCACAACACCCAGTGCTCCATGCAGAACGTGCCCTCCTCAATACCCACCACCAGGCCAACCCATCCTCCCACCCCCCTCCCCTCTAGAACCCTCAGTTTGTTTTTCAGAGTCCATCT
>NC_138381.1:78985684-79039584 GCF_054177405.1 Leptonychotes weddellii
ATGAGAGAGTTGTTGCTATTCTTTTCTTCCATCTCCTGTTGAGTTTGTAGGTGTTCAGAATGGTTTGATCCCTATCCAGCTGAATTCCTGAGAGGAGACGAAATCCAGGTCTCCTACTCCTCCGCCATCTTGCTCCGCCAAGCCTAAGGTATAATTTACATGTGGTAAAAATTCACCCTTTTTAGTGGTATTTCTGAGTTTTGAAGAATGCACACAATTGTATAATCACCACTCCACTCAAAATGCAGAAGCATCCTATAACCTTAAAAATCACTGCATGACTCTGTACACAGCCTGTGGGGAGTCCTTCGCTCCCTGCAGTCCAGCCCTTGGAAACCACTCAGCTCTCCCCCTTCCTGTATTTTTACCTCCTCCAGAAAGAACGATAGTGAAATCCTAGGTCACGTAGTCTTTTGAGTCTGGCTTCTTTTACTCAGTGCAATGCATTTGGTTTCATTCATGCTTTTGCTTGTATTGATCACTCATTCCCTTGGCATATGGGATGGATGGCAGATGAACACTTGAAAACGTACTCAACACCATTACCGATTATGGCAATGCCGGCAAAGACCACGATGAGACACCACTACCTGCCCCACAGCAGGAAAACAGTCCGAAAGGTTCTGATCTTGTGAAACGTACACTTACCTTTTGATCCATCAGTCTCAGCATTCACTCAACTGAAACGAAAACGTACGTTCACCTATGTTCATACTTATGAATGTGAGTGTTTGCATGGATTTATTTATCTTTACCCCAAACTGTAAATCACCTAAATGTCCCTCAACTGGTGAATGACAAACAAGCAGTGGCGTATATAGGGCTTGGCTACTACCCAGCAGTAAAAATGATATACTCTGTATTTCAGTTGTGCATGGCTTTATCGTCCTCCCCTCTGTGCTAGAATGTGACCTACAGGGGGTAGATTTTTTGTACCAGTGCTGTTGATTATTTTATCCAGAAGAGTGTCCAGCGTGTGACTGGCCCTGAGTAAAAAGGTGTCAGAAACATCTAAATGAATTTACTCACAGAGTCTGTAGAAGGCTAGAGTCAGGGATGCAAGTGCACAGCTGGAAAATAGCCCCAAATACATCCCAAGCTGTCTCACCAGGGACACCCCTGCTGTCCCTGGCAGGCGCTGACAAGGCGGTCCTCACCGCCACCATAAATTAAGCACCGTGTCTCTGGAACACCTTGCAGAATGGATTCCGAACATACCAGCTCCTTCCCTATGGAGCGCCCACACGGGTGGACTGCTGGGTGAACTCTGCAGAGTCCCTTTTATGGCTTCTTTCTTGAAGACTAGAAGTGCCCAGAAAGCAGGAAGGTCCACACCCTTAACAAGTGCATTAAAGCGATGTTTAGTGTGACCCGGACTCTCTCCTGGACCAAACGCTGGCCAGGGTCCTCTGAGCCTCTTCTCCCCAAGGCCTCAACCTTTGGCCTATAAAGCCTTGAATAAACACTAACGAAGTTGCTAACAGCTCAAGGCCACACCCCTAGGCTGACCCTTTAAAGAGCCTGCCTGAGAAAACTCAAGTCTTCTGGAAGAATTTAGGGTTTATGTGGGCCAGTAGCCACCTAACTTGGATAAGTGCCATTAACGAATCCAGCTGGGTTGCACATGGACCAAACCTCCCTCCTCAGTCCCCACTTCTCTGACCCTTCTGTCCTTCTCTCCTTTGAAATGCTCAGTCACTTCCATACAAATCCAAGGTGAGCTCGGTTCAGGCTGGACTCTTTCCACTACTGCAAGAATGATGACCAGTTAAAATCTGTCCTTACGCTTTAATGTCCGGCATGCTTACCTTTGACAGGTGGCAACACTGCGTTATCATATGACCCAGCGAATTCACCTCTAGGTACACACACAAGGGCTGAAAACAGGTATTCAAACAAAAACTTGGACCTGCATGTGTTATGGACCAAATGTCTATGTATCCCCCAAAAGTCACATGTTGATGCCATACCCCCCCGCAGTGTGATGGTATCAGGAAGTGGGGCCTTTGGGGGCGATTAGGGTCCCGTGACATCGTGAGGACAGAGCCCCCATGCATGGGGTCAGTGCCCTTATAGTCATGAGATAGCTGACTTCCTCCCTGTGCCCTCTGCCCTATGAAGATGCACCAAGTCAGCAGTTTGCAATCCAGAAAAAAACACCCACCAGGAACCAGAGCCTCTTGGCCCCTGATCTCAGACTTCTGGCCTCCAGGTGGGACATTTGCTGCAATCCGTGGACCAACACTGACACATCACCACCACTCAGAGCCCGTGATGGGCTCCCTCTTGGCCTTGTGCCACCTATGGGCTTGGACTAACGTCCAGCATTACATGTCACACAGAATCATGTCGCTGCCTCCCCTTTGTGAGCTTTTATTGTGCGATTACAGCGAGCAAAACTCTTCCCCCCCCAACCCCCCCTCCCCCCGCCGCCCCGAAGTTGTTGTTTCCAGCTCTCAGCGGCGACATTTAGAGTCATGGGGAAAATCCAATTTTGCATTAGAAATCTCACCTGGCTTGAGAAAATTAAGAGCCTCCAGTGTAAGAAATCAGAGTGAAAACAGACGCGTTGCGAGAGTTTTGTGTGCATTTAAATTTCTCCCTCCAAAAGATTCAGTTGCAGAGTGCAGCTCAGGTATACCAGAAAGGACTTGGCTGAAGAATTGTCCACAAAACTACTTATAATTGCCCCTTTTCTTCTATTATTACAAGACCTGACATGATTGTAAGGTTCAGACGGAAGTTAAGCCCTCGAGTCTAGAGGAAGCCTGGGGAAAAATGAGCATTCTTCTCCTAGAATGTCCTTGCTGGAATCCGATGAATCTAATTAGGCCTCTCTTTTCCACTGGGTGTGATTCAACATCATTTTCACAACCAGACACACTTGAGGATAGCTGGATAATATCTGAGGTTGCAAATAGGTTTACAAGTCGTGGTTTTGAGATGTTTTCTGCAGGAAAAAAAGAAACCCTTTTCTTTTTTCAGATTTGCTGAGAAATCTCTCAGTTCTTCAAAGTGGAATCGATTATTGAGAAGAACAAGCAGAGACTACTTCCGAGAGTCTAGTTGTGAAATGTGATGAAAACAGAGGGCCTCATTAATTGTATTTGGCATTAACAGTTTGCTGCTAGAAACCTCGATTTCTTCCAATTAAATGAAAAACAGGTGGGTTTCCTGCATGGGCATCATTATTTCTGACTTTCTTTTTCCCCTTCTGAAGTGACTGGTGAGGTTCTAGGGAATTTTTTAGATGCTGTTAGGACCTGTCGGGAGGCAACAGAGTAAACAACCATGATTTCATCAGAAGCCCCGGCAACAGTGCCGACAGATGCTGTGTTCAAAGTGGGTCCTCCACGGTGGCCTCTGGGTGCCTCCCTGGCTGGCCCAGCCTCATCACAGAACGGATTCAGAACGGGCCTGGCAGGAAGTTTCCAGACTCCAGCAATTCCTGGGAGAGGCAGTAGCATCCAAAAGGTTGAGAAAACAGATCACTGTCTGAGCTCGACTTCAGAATAATAAAGCTGCCCAATTGTCTGGTACACTTAAACGATCTGTGGATTCCCTATAACTGGTGTTAAATATCATCAAATAGCTTTGCTCTTTTATGCCATAGAAGGAAGGGCAATGGAAATAATTAGATGTGTCTAAAATTCTCCAAAGTTTAATTAATTGAAAACTCGTATAAGAGCTCTTTTGTTCCTAAAAGTTGTGATTAAAAAAAACACATATTTCCCAGACAATACATCTTCCTAAATTAATTATGCATAAGCACAATAAGCTTATAAAATATATATTTCAATGAGTGTTAACTTTAAGTATTAAAAACACACCCTCCTTTTCTTTTTCCTTATCTTTCCTTCCTTCCTTCCTTCCTTCCTTCCTTCCTTCCTTCCTTCCTTCCTTCCTTCCTTCCTTTCCTTCTTCTTTTTGACCATGAGCCAGAAAGCTTAATCCACCAGTACTGGGGGGGTAACCTTCACACATTTCCTGGACCAGCCTCCCTTCCATGAGATGAATGACCAAGCAAAGGGTAGAACCATGGGCCAAATCCATCCATCCACACTCCCACTGTATGGACGGGATAACCGAGACTCAGGCGTTGAGAACTTGTCAAGGAGACAAATCTCTCCATAAAGACACACATACGCCCTACTAAATGTTTGTCTGCAACACGCCGTGTTTCATGAGCTACCCCATCATGTGCTTTAGGGTTACAGCTTATGTTTTAGGAGGTTCGTTGGTTTGTTGGTTGGTTTTTACATCAGTATTTGTAGCTTTTCCACTCATTTTTATTTCCTCAAAGTATTCCATGGAGACCTAAGAGTTTATCCTTGATGGACACGTTGGCTATTTTCAGCTTTCCTCTCCAATATAATATGCCACAGTGGGCACGCTTGGAAATCTATGCATGTGAGTGTTTCTTGTGATATTAGAACGAGTGGAATTGCAGGGCTGGAGGGCTCACCCATTTTAAAATGTATAGATGCTGTCTCTCATAGCTGGCCAAAAATTGATATTACCAGGCTGCTTCATACACATGAGTTTAATTTGCTTTTTGTTGAATTTTGGTGATTTCTTAAAATCATATTTGTATGTTTATTGGCTATTTGCATTTCTCTTTTGGTTCTCCATACGTGATTTTTGCCCTGATAGTCTTCAAAGGGATGGGCTGTGGCATGAAATCACCCACCCGGGGGTCTTTGTGGAAGCACCGAGAAGACGCAGGATGCCCCTTAGCGTGAGTATTCACAAGCACTCACTACGCGTGAGGCATTTGGCCGAGTACTTTGCAGATGTGTGTTATGTATGCAACCCCCCAGCAGCCCAATGTGAGATAGGCCATTGTCTTCTTATCGCAGAGAACAACCCCAAAACTCGGAGAAGTGAAATTCCTTGGGTAGGGTCACGGAGTTGGGGACAGCAGATGCAGGATTAAAACCAGAGCCCTGCCATCAGCCGGTGGTCGCTAGTGCCCTCCGCATCCTGGCTCAGACCAAGAAGGGGAGCAACTGGGGGCCGGGAACCTAGAAGTTCCACAGAACCGTGGGCTTACGAGGCTAACACGCGTCCAACCGGCTGCCGAACGTGACCGGCCCCTCGTGCGTCATGCCTCACTCCACAGGCTGCGAGCATCCCCAACGGATAACGGGCTAATAGGAGTTTGGATAGTTTGATCACTTTCACGCCGTGTGACCTCGAGCCCATCCTGCATCCCTCTGAGCCTGTTCGTGCGTGGGTCACATGAAAATAATATTTAAACTTATTGATTCCGGGTGTTGGGGCAGATTTCCAAAAAGAAAAAGAAAACCGTCACCTGAAGCACTTAACACAGCCTAAACAGCACTCGCATACTCGGTGCTTGTAAGACAGAGCATGATAATTGCGTAGCCACGGCAGCAGTCGGGACGTTTTCGGAGCCCACGGGGCTGTGGGCAGAAGGTCAGGTCTGACTCTTGAGTGAAGAGAGGATGTAGGTTAGAAAGAAATGATCCAAACACTCAGATGTCACAAAAAAAGAATGTGTCATTTCTGATCCATTTCAGCCTGAGCACCAAAATGTCATAAAATGTGAAGGCCCGTTTTTATTCTTTGCCTCCACTAACCTCACTTCGGCTTCTCCTTAACACACCAGACAGGCTCCCCCATAAAAGGCAATCTTCTCGAAGTCAGTCATGCTTGTCCCTCTGCAGACCCAGCCTGCCTCACTCCCAGAAAAGCCTGCACCCTCCATCTCCAAAGCCTCAGTCACGAAGGAGACAATTTCCTGGTCAATTGTGTTGTTCTCCACCCTCCCTCCCACAACAGAACTCACAAATCACTTCCCACCCCTTTGTCTCCAAAGCTGGAAGGACTTTAGGGAAGGAGGGTTTGAAAGAAGCCATTTGCCAAGTAGCAAACACCTTGATTCCTCCATGGGCACGGCTCTCCCCTCCTCCTGGCTCCTGGCTCCCCTGGCATGGGGGTCCCTGTCTTTATCAAGACACAGAAAACATTCTGGGCAAGTCCAGGAAATCATCTGGAGAGTGAAATTTGGGGGCAACACGACAGATAGGCTGGTACAAAGTACTTTAAATTCTTATTTACTTTATAGGTTTCTATACTTTGCTTTTACAAAGCTTTACTCCTTGCTTCATCCAAAGGGGGAAAAATAGTTTTTGAAAGCAATAATTGTGTGTCCTACATGAATGCCCAGAATGTCTCTATGCCATTGTTAACACCATGAACCTCGAAAGACAGAGGCTAAGGTCAGAATTTATTGGCAGCATTCGGGTTGGAACTGTGAGCATTACTGTACCATAAACATCTCTGAAACATTTCTTCCACAAAGATGACGCTCCTGACAGCTCGCACCTCCTATTTGTTTTGTATATTCTGTGCTCTTTTATTTTTATAAATACTGTAATGCTCATATAGTGAAAGGACTCATTTTAACAAGTGAAGCTAACACATGCATGTCCCACGCCAATGGCCCAAAGCAGTCTCTCTGCCCGATTTTTAGCACCACACACTTTGAAACACAGACCGTCAACGCTGGAGGTTATGAGCAGGTGCTTGTGCTAGAACAGTGAATAATGCTGCATCCTGGGGCACCTTTGAACATCGTTGTTACAGAAGGTGGTGCTCCTGACACCAGCTAGAAGCATCCCCAGCTCCTGGAACCGGCTCTTCTGGTCCCTGGCCTGCAGCCTCCACCCGGGTCCGCCCTGCTGGAGAATCTAGATTCCACCCCTGAGAAGGAGAAACTCAGGCACCAGGCGAGAAGACCAGTGTCCTCGACAAGGAAGACTGGCACGGTGGCGTCTCCTCTACTTTGGGTCAGCAGCTCACCCAAGAACCACTTACGGGAATCAGAGCTCCTTGGAAGCCATTCAGAAAAGAAAGAGGGAGAAGTGCATAAATATGAATAATTACCTGAAAAATAAAGCTAAGTGTGTGGATTTCAAATACGAAATGGTGCAAAAACCTTCCTAATTCTTTTCTCTCTGCTCTTGAGGAAGGTTATTTGACGTTGTCAGTGATATCCCGTGCATTCATCTCCATTCATTTCCTGTTCTACCAGCTCCACGTTTGGCTCCTTTTGTTCTGTTTATTCTTTCAACTAAACTCCAAAGATAAAAGGTATTTTAGTTCAAAGGAATATGAAGTCATTCTTTTAGTAAGTAGTGTATCTGAATGGCATGTTTTCAGACACGTGCTATGGGAATGCACAGAAACCATATTAGACATCCCTTGTTTCTTTTCAAATCTCCGTAAGTCAACCTCTTTGGGCCCATTAGACTTTGTGATCAGATCGAGTGATTTTTGCATGTATGGGAAAACCCAGGGCACAGGTATACAAATGGAGAGCCTATAAAACTGCTTGTGGGAATATCAGGAGCTGATACAGTAAAGTTGAAGTCAGCCAGAATGTTAAGTCTGAAAGGTCCAGTCCGACTCATAGGCTTTGTCCCTGTGTGTTTTGTGGGTGCTGTTTGCAGGGCCCCCCAGCCCTGCATTCAGCCAACATGGCTAGGGGAGAAGTTTGGGGGCAGAGGGAAGTGGGCTCAGGCCCACCTCACCACTGACGCACTGGCCTCCCCATCAATCCGATGGGATGGAAACCTGAAGACCACGCTTGCTGGGCTGGGAGATACAGGGAATGTCTTTTCTCTGCACTTTGCTGAACTAGAATGTGAGTCCTGGAGGCTGAGTGTGCCTGGGGGCTCACAATTTGGTTTAAAATGAAATGATCGTGTACCCTGGGGTCAGTCCCTGCACACCCCTGCAGAAGCAAGGAGAACATGGGCTTCGGTGAGGGACAGCCCGGCATTCCGTTCTGGCCTTGGCGTCTGTGCTCAGGGAGCTCACCCCCACTGATCCCCCACTTTCTGACTGATATTTCTACAGTAACAGCCACCCCTGGCTAGTGCTGGTGCACAGTTAATGGGGTCAGGTCTACAGTCCTCAGCCCCGGGCCCGTCCCTTAAGTGGCCCATCAACAGCACTTGTTCTGGCTGTGTCTGTAGGATCATCGTCCCATTTGCATAGCTGAGGACTTTGTGAGGCGTATTTGGAAATCTGGTGTCATTGCGGCCACCTGTAAGCCCCCCATTTCACAGACAAGCCAGCCTGGGGTCCAAGTCCTCGACGTGTAAACAGGAGTGACATGTGCCGAGCTCACAGCCAGCTTTCCTGACCCAAAGACCACACACCCACTACATCGGCTGCCTCGCGGATCCACGAAACCGGGCCTGCCCAGCCCACAGAACGCACGTGTACATGACGTGTCCTCAAGACACTGATCTTGAACATCGTTGTTCAGAAGGAGGAACAGGGGGAGAGCCTGATCGGGAGAAGCCTAGAAATAAATAGATTTCCTTAAGCCTTCGCACGGGCCCGGGGCCATCTTGCTTCCACCGCTTGTCTCTTAGATCTCACGTAGAGGCCACTTGACGAGCCCCAGAATGGTGACCCACGGCCTCCGAGTCAGATGTGTACCGTTTCACGCAAGCGACACTTCTCCACTTTTCATCACAGAAGATTTCATTTGGACTCCAGTGAGAGAAGATAGTACCATAACCTCCAAAGTACCATCATTCATTGTTAGTGACTATCAACTGCGAACCAATCTCCTCATAGCATTTCTTAAAACGCATAACTGACGGATGTTGCATTTGGAAACAAGAAAGCAACGTTCGCGATCGCTGGCTTAATCCGACGGCCTCGCACATTTATGTTACCTTCGTGGTTATCACAGGCAAGTCCTCGAGGTCCATCCGTGCTGTTGCCAATTGAGTTCCGGAGCTTCAGACTTCTTCAAATGCTCTGGAGACCCAAGAAATGATTCCTAGCCTTGTGAAGCCTATTAAAACCAGCTTCCAGACGTGAAGGAGAAAAGAAAAGCAGCCAGAGCCAGGGCCACCGCCTGTGTGCACTGCATCCCGGGAGAGAGCGCGGTCACTCCGCCGCGGGGACGCCCGGTGGACACGGCCCGGGTGGGGGAGGCTGATGCCCGGCCGTGGAGAAGCAGAGCTGTGCAGACGCGGGCAGAAGGAGAAGCAGGGGCTCTCGGAGGGGAGGGGTGCACTTAGCAGACGGAGCACAGGGGACTGGAAACTCACATTGGCCCCCTGGCCTCACACACGTCCTGTTCCAACAGGGCCAGTAAGGGGTCACTTGCCAAAGGCACAGGATCGCTGAGGCGGGGGACCACCCAGAGCCCTTGAATGCAGCCCTCTGCGCCGTGTCTACAGGTGCAGCCCCTGGGTCTCACTCATGCCACCTGCCCAGCCACCGCTGGGGGCCGCTCCGCAGTCTCCATGCCGGCGTTTCCAAGACACAGCCATCTCTTCCACAACTGTGACCACAGCCCCCATCCCCCCACCCCGGCCAGCTGCCCGCCTCTACTCTGGAACATTCCAATCCTTCCTCCACGTGCGGGGTATGATACGCTTCTCTCCGTGTTATACCCTTTATTCTCATGTCCTTTAAAACCACCCCACCCCTTCATTTCTTGCAGCTTTACCGAGGCATGATTGACAGAAATTGCATACATTTAAGGTGTGTAATGTGACGATTTAACATATGCACACGTTGGCATAGGATTTCCACAATCCTATCACAATCAAGTTAATGAGTACATCCAGGATCTCACGTAGTCACCGCTTAAAATCTCCTCTCTCGGCGAATTTCAAGCATATGACACAGGAGTATGAACGATCGTCACCACGCTGTACCTTAGAGCCCCAGGACTTAACTCCTCTTATAACTGAAAGTTCATGTGCTCCGACAAACATCTCCCCATTTATGCCCCCCCAGTCCCTGACAACCGCCCTTCTACTCTCTGCTTCCATGAGTTTGACTTTAGATTCCACGCGTAAGTGAGATCCTTCCGTGTTTGTCTTTCTGTGCCTGGCCAATTTCAGTTAGCACGACGCCCTCCAGGTCCATCCATGTGGTCGCAAATGGCAAGATTTCCTTTTTTTTAAAATAAAATTCTATCAGATGATAGATTGATAGATATGGATAGATGATAGATCAACAGACAGATAGACAAACATAGGCAAATAGATAGATACGGATGGATGGGTAGATAAACTGATAGACTGACTGACAGACAGGTAGGTAGACACACAGACATGTAGATAGACAGAGAGACATAGACATAGACAGATAGACATGTAGATAGGCAGACATAGACAGACACACAGACATAGACAGATAGGCGGATGATAGATAGGTAGACAGACATAGACAGACAGACAGACAGACGATAGACCTCCTTCGATAACTTCCACCACCCTAGCATCAGTATGGCTAAAAGTGCCCATTAGCTCAGCAGCTTCCTTGGAGGGGTCATCGTCTGTCTCAACGCCACACTTTGAGTTTCCTGCCGTATCTCAGTGCTGAGCCTCCGCACAGGGTGTCCCCTTCCACTACACGCACAGCTCTTCTGTCCACCCACACATCCTGTCTCTGCTGCAGAGTCACCCCTGCTGGGCCCCCAACTTAGCACTGGGATACTGAGCTTCCTTCGCTGGGTTTGCTGGGTGCCTTCAGCTCTCCTTACGCGATGCTCATTGTATCTTGTTCTGTGATCGGTCTCGTCGTGCCTCTCCCTGCAGAAGGGGCTCTATGCGGGGGGAGACACACGCTGGTCAATGCCTGCCACACAGCTCATGCCCCCAGGGCACCATGCAGGGACTGGGTCAACAATACAGGATCCCAGATCAATCCCTCTACACCACGTCTCCCCTCCGGTCAACTGAATGACTGTTTCTGGGTTTTACATTCGTATTATATCATCTCCAATTGTGCCCCTAAAATAGAGGTATCATTGCATTTTCTAGGTTCAGCTACGCGGTGATTAATGGATTTGAAGAATACATTCAAGAACCTGGTTGATTTTTGTCAGATGATTATGTATCATTATTTTTCATTCAACATAGATATTCATACTCTCAGAAAATGGTTTCCTTTTCAGGCAATCAATGGTACTTTTAAGTAAAAAATATCAGGGAGAAGGTGAGTCCTATGATTAAATTATTTTCCTCTTAAGTGTATTCACTGAGCAGGGAGCCCGATGTGGGGCTCGATCTCAGGACTCTGGGATCATGACCTGAGCCGAAGGCAGACGCTTAACGACTGAGCCACCCAGGCATCCCTCAATGGATATTTTTGGTAAAACATTTACATGTTGATTCAAAAGTATAAATGAAAATTTAAAAGGCTAAGAATAAGAAAAAAAAATACCTTGAAGAAGTAGTACAAAGTCGGAAGGAATCCTTTCTTAAATACCAAGGCTGAGTTAACGTTGTGGTAATTAGGACAGGATGATATCGGTGCAAGAAGGGGCGGATGACTAATGAAACCAAGCAGAGAACCTAGGAGGCCACCCACACAGACGTGTTCACTCCATTCATGACATGTCCATCGACACAGAGAAGTGGAGACAGATTATATTTTCAATAAATAGCACAGGGTCCATTAGATCTAATATGAGGACAATTAATTCCATACACAATAATTAATTATAGCTGGATTGTGGATCCAAAGGGAATATTAAGCCCATAAAGTGGCCAGAAGAAAATATAGGAGAATATCTGTATGACCTTGAATAAGCAAAGAGATCTTCAGAAGGAAACAAAAGTAGAAACTAAGAAGGTAAATTTTATAAATCAAACCGTGTTGAACGTAGAGTCTAAGAGGAAGCCACAGACTAGGAGAAGTTCTTTTCAATACATATATTCATCAGACGGCTCACATCCAAAATTTGTTTGGAACTCTAAAATCAATAAGAAAATTATATAAGACTCAATAGGGTAAAATAAAAGGCGATACATCCAAATGTCCTATAAATATGTCAAAATGTGCTGATCCTCTTTTGTTACCTGGACAGGGAAAATTAAAACTACAATGAGTTCTTACACACAATGGCCTCAGTGGCTGAAAGTCTAAAGCTGGGCAACGTGTTAGTAAAGATTTACTGTGTATCAATAAAGATGTTGACAACTGAACACCTGTGAGTGGACAGGGAGGAATATTTTAACCACTTTGGAGAACTATTTTTGCATTATCTACTCAAATGGAACTTTTCTACACCCTATGGTCAAGCAGTTTCACCCTTAGATATATACCCCCCAAAACTGCCCATGCACAACCACCAAAAGACATGGACAAAAATATTTATAGCAGTGTTATTCAAGAGATCCCAAACTGGGAAACCACTCAAGTGTCTATCAACAGTAAAATGGATGAATTCGTGTTGATGTCTTCATGTAATGGGATCCACGGAGGGCGCTCCCTAATAAAATCGTGAATGTAGGAAACCACAGGCAAAACAATGTATTCATAAAGATTCTACATTTATATAATGTGTAACAGGGAAAACTTACTTATGTGTTGGAGTATGGCTATCTTTTTTTTTTTTAAGTAGGCCCCAACTCATGACCCTGAGATCAAGAGCCGGACGCCCAACAGACTGAGCCACCCAGGCGCCCCGGTATAATGGTTATCTCAAAGAGAAGATGAACCCCAGTGATTGGGAAGAAGCACTATAGAAGCTTCTGGATGCTCCTTAATGCCTATTTCTTAACCGTGGTGCTGGCTACATGGGTGTGCGTGTGTGGTTCACTCTGTGATAAATCAAGGCACGATGCATGAATTGTCTGTGTGTGTGTGTGTGTGTGTGTGTATGAGTGAGGAGCATGTCTGTGTGTTTAATCTTTACATTTTTGTATATGCACAGAGATAATTGGTGATTATCCTTTACTAAAACAAAAACGTAAATTTTACATGCACATTATCCACCCCATAGTGCTAAAAAGATGTAGAAAATATATTGCAGAGAAACAACGCTCCCAACTCAGTGCTCTGTATCTTGGAACTAGTCCATAAACACCAAAGGTCCTGTATTATTTACTATGAATTATAGAATGTAGCTTTTTCTAGAATAAATGTGGGGGAAAGAGAGATTCAAATAAAATAGCATGACTCACGAACCACGTTCATCGGAAGGACTCGTGACAGCCATCTCCTCTTCAGTGTCACCTCCTTCCCTCGCCTACATTTTAGTGAGAGTGAATATCTTGGAATATCTTATATATTTTACTGCAAGCAGAAAGTACCTCCAATTATGATTATTTAACATGTATTAGTTTTCTGGAATGTTTCCCCCTAAAAAACCATTTCCCAAGGACGAGTCTGAGCAAGGACAAGTAGATCAGTGGAGACCACACTTTGTTATTGACCCTGCCAAAGGCAGGCATGCTTCCCTTACGATGAGGTGTGGACTGTCCTGGGGAGGACCAAATGTGTCTCCTTCGGACTCTGGGCCTTCCTCACCTCCAAGACCGAAACAGTGAGACGCGGGCGGCGCGAACGACGGCAGCCTCCCCCACTGAGCCACGCGACTCGGGTCATTTATCCTGCATGGATATAAATTTTCCATTACCCCAGAGCAAAAGTAGGCAGGCCCTCGCCATTCTTTTCCATTATAAAAGTTAGTTTGGTTATTGGAAAAAAGAAAAAGGAAGATGACATTTATAGAAAAGACTGCTCAGCATAAAAATGAAATGTTGTTCTAAGAGTCTTCCGTTTCTTCTAGTACAAGAGACTTTTTTTCATTAGCCATCAGAAGGGCACAGTATCAGAGATGTTGAAAAACTTCATGCCCAGGTGGGCTGTTAAGGGTTAATTTCTACTAAGGCTGAACAGTATAGAGAATAGTAAGCATGGAATATGCAAATAATCACAGACTGTAAATCTAGATGGTTATTTTTTACAAACTGCGAAAAATCATCATAAAAATGTCAAACTGCGGTTGAAAACAACAGCATTTGAGACGCAGAGGGAAGGCATTTATGCTTATTTGTTGTTTAAGTGACTGCATATGTGCTTTCATATTCTGATTTATTCCCCTAGTCTGCAAGCTATTTCTGTGCTCAACTCTGCTTAATAATGTCTAACTGGGTTTCTTTCTTCTTGGTTTCGTTCACCAAATGTGCTTACCCTGATGGAGCCTCAGTCAGAAACAGCAAGAATTCCTCTGCATCCTTCAGCGTCCACCAAAAGCCCTACCTCCCCCAGAAAACTCCTCCTCACGCTGCCATCTCCGCGGATAACATCCTCGTGACCGTGGTACCCAGGCCGCTCCAGGGGGCTTTATCCGTGAGGCGTGGAGGAGGGCAGATTCCCCAGACGGAGAAGGCACAGTCTCCTTCCCAACGCGTCCACACTGGTGTTGAAGTTCTTCCACACTAGTGAAGATGCTGAAATGGTATAAGATATTAGTAGTCATCTAGGGCATCCCAAATATGCTTACCGAAGGAAAAGTAAGAGGACCCTGTGCCTCCGAAATCAGCAACCCCACAAGGACAGCTACTCTCGGATGCTGCTGGAGTGTCAAATGCCAAGAGTCCTCTTTCCTCGCCACCGTAAGCCAAGAAGCAGGCAGACAGGGATACGTTACAGTGACGTCTCAGCGAGCTCGAGAGATGGGGCAGGGGAGAGGCTCTGGAGACAGAGCGGCCCGCGCCGGCTGGGTGGGAAGGGGTGGATGCCCCCGAGCTCCAGGCAGCGGAGCCCAGAGAGGAGGGGGGCTGTGTGCCAGTGCTCACGGCCTCCGAGAGACCAAAGAACTCTGGGTGTTTATGTGAAAGCTTCAGATATGAAAATGCTGGCTCGAACCTGTCTAAAACACTTTGTGACTCAAACAAAGCAGGCCCCGCGTGGCACGAAGAGATGTACCCTCTTCCTTAGAGGCACGGACAAGAAACCATCTAGGCAACATCCCTGTCGTTCGTATTGGACCTGAAGTCCGGAGACGGGAAAGGCTTACCGGGAGGCAACTCAAGATAAGCTTACGCATGATCTCGTAGCTTCAATCCAGGACTCGCCCAAAGACGAAGAAGAGGTCCAGGCACACCCGCGGGCTTATCTGCAGAGTGTGCAGACTCTGCCCTCAGACTGACAAAATGCCTCATGGGAACACTTTGGAAGTTAAAACACACACACACACACACACACACACACACCCCTTGGATTTATTTTGTTAATAGAACAATAACATTACAATGTATTTAATGGGACTAAAACATTATTTTTCTCACATAGGCATTTACAGTGTATTATAATTTATTGCCATTCTATTTGAGGATGTATCCATTTTAAACAAGAACCCTGGACCAGGATGTGCTGTGGGTCTCTCTTGATCTAGGAGCAAAGAACACACCTTTGACGCTTACGTTTTCTTCATCTGTAAAATGGGTACGGTGTAATCCCCCCCCACAACGTAGCGGTGAGAAATGAATGCATGGCATGTTACTGTCAAACCCACCACATTCACCGAGAGAGAATTCATATTTCACACATAAAAAAATTGATAATGTGCTCTCATCCAAAAAAAGAAAAACAGAAAATTGTTTTTTCTCCCACAGTGTGGGCTGGTGCAGAAGATAGAACTCTCACCGTTTTATTCCAGTGGAAGCATCATTTCCATAAAAAGAAAGTCATAATTCAATCCTTATTCTTAAAAGAATTAACTTCAATTGCTCATAATTGGTTTAAATGTTAATGTTTGCATAATGCATGATTTCTTTATTAAAAGGCCACGGCAGAACACACATTATCCTATTTCAAAAGAAGCCTCAGGAAAAATCTTTCCTGTAGCCTCAGATGATTTAAAATTGATCTCCTGTAGCTTGGCCTACTTTTATAATCTTAACAGCAGACAAAATAGTTCCTTTCAATTTTAAGTCAAACTGTTTTGAGGACACAGGGTTGAGTTATGTGCTATTTTCAGAGTGTACTCATGGGTTTATTTTATCTTTCTCTGGTAATCCTACTCTAGAGTGGATAAAAGACAGTACAACATTGATTTCAGATTCATTTATGTGCCGGAAGCCTTGATTTTCCCAGTGACCAAACCTGTATCCTAAGCAGGTGTGTTTGCCATGGTGCATACTCCTGTGTGCCCACCTGGAGTTAACTGCACCATAGACAGGAACTCACAATCGTGAGGGAGACCAAGCCCATCTGGGGAGGAGGGCCCTGGAATCACGGCGTCCATCAGAGGAAAGTGCATCTGCTTGCCCAGGACCTTTCGTCTGAGCACCTGGTGTTGATCCCTGTGCTAGAATATAGCGTGGAAATCAGAAGATAGCTCGACCACAGCCCTGCCCTCCTGGTGCTCGTCATCTGCGAGGGACATGCGTGGGAAGGAATAAGCACTGTCCAAGGCAGACACGGAGCACGGGAATGTGGGAGGGAAGAGTGGGCGGGCACTCTCCCCTGGGGAGGGGGAGCCCCAGCTCTCCCATGGAAAACGCGCCTGGAGATTTGGAACGGGTGGATTTGAGTTGGGTCTTGAAGGATGTTCTTGTCAAGAAGGAAATGAAGTTCATTTTTCGTTGATGGGAAACAGGGAGGAACTCCTCCTTCAATCCGATGCTCGACACAGAAGCATCCTTCCCCAGGGGGAAGCAGGAGGGTTCTTCTGGGCTGACTCGGCAGCCAGAGCAGCCTGCAAAGTGGATGGCGGAAAAGGAAGGGCCCAGTCCCACCTTCCGACCAGAGGTTACTGCCCGTGATTCATCCTGAGTACGCCCCCCTCCCAATTGCCAAGGGTTCCAGGAGTATCTTAGGATGATGGACTTTGAGAAATTTAGAACTTTTACTTAGGTTCAAGTACACTCACAAAACCAAAAAACCCAAATATTTAAGAGCTCTGAGCAGTGAATACAGCTGACAGCTTATGATGAGGGGACCCAGGTTGGACATTACGGGATCCACTGCCTTGGTCACAGCCACCCGGGTGGCCGGCCCCCTTTCAAACGGTTATAACAATGGTTTTAAAAAAGGGTTTTTGGTTTTGTTTTGGTTTTTGCCAACTTAAATATGTACAATTTTAGAGATAGAAATAAAAGAATTAATGTATGCATGTAATTGATTTACTATCATGTGTATTTTTTAATAGATTTTTTTAAAGATTTTATTTATTTATTTGAGAGAGAGACATGGAGAGAGAGACAGAGAGAGCACACAAGCATGAGCAGGGGAGCAGCAGAGGGAGGGAGAGAAGCAGAATCCAGGCTGAGTGGGGACCCTGACTCCAGGCTCAATCCCAGGACCCCAAGATCATGACCTGAGCCAAAGCCAGACGCTTCACTGACTGAGCCCCCCAGGTGCCCCAGTATCATGTGTATTTTAAGAGCCTCGTATCTATCAATACTTGTGTATTTGCACTCACGTTTCATGAATCAATTTAACCCACATTCTCTCCAAGTATCTTTGAAGTCAGTATCTTTTACATCACTTTTGGACTCATCTAGATCGGGTGTTCAGAATATATTACTCTTACTCTTTGGTAATTTGTGGAAACAGCCCTCTGTGTAAATCTATTCTGGAAAGATCGTTCGCAGCCACAGATACCCATCTTCATTACATTATATTTTATCTCACCTTGAATGATTGTACTTACGAGGTCAAACTCCCAGGAATAGTCACAAAATCCATATTGAATGACTCTGCCTTTGTTTTTCTTTTTCTTCTTCTTTTTCACTGATAGGGTCAGCGGACCCACATAAGCTTCTAAAAACACCCCTGAGTGAGGTCATTTTGGATTTATGCGTCTCCTCAACCACCATAAGAAATGCGTTCTCAGGGGCACCGTGGGAGAACCCGACCTTACGTTTGTTCATATAGGATGGTCCCAGTACCATCACCTCACAACAGATACTGACACACGAGCGTGTTCCCAGATGCCGACCGAGAGTCTCCGATCCAAGCCAGCCAATTTCATCTCCGATGTTCGTTCACCTCCGATATCCCGCAACCAGGGTCTGGACGTGGAAAGCTTACACACAGAGGGTCTCTATGATCAGGATGCTCTCCTCCAGTTTCCTTAAAGGCTGCACACTCGCAGGCACTGTGAGTCCCCACGGGAAGGCATTTCCATTTCCATGAGCACAGACAGATTTACTGTGGCAAATCTGCTGTGTTATCAGAGTTACCTCCAGGTGCAAAAGCCAACGGGGGCAGAACCCGAGAGCCCTGGGGACTTCTGGAACTCACGCTCATTTTCTCTCCTTCCCCATCTGCTAAGATGCCCACTGTAATCCTTGAGCCCCTTAGGGCATGTCTAACTCTTGCTTTGCACAAATGGGAAGAAGTGCCCCATTTTGACCCTGCCTATTCATGTCTTTCTACTCCTCTGCACTTCCTGATGCCCATCCAATCCTGCCTTCCTGCCCCATCCAAGCTCCCTCCCATGGCCAGTGCACAGACTCACTTGTGGTGTCGGTGATATTTACTTAGTTGGCTAATCATGCCGAAGCAGGAGATGCAAAGATAGGTTCAATGAATGCTGACTTTTGTGCTTTGTGCTTCAAAGGGTTTGTGCTTAAGAGTGGTGGCTGAAATGAGGCAGAGGCCACTATGCATTCATTCTCCCCTCCGTGCAGCCCCAAAGCATCTGCCACCTTAAAGGGAATTCCCCAGCTGCAAGCTACCCACAACTTCTAAGTGCATTTCTCCATTTTACGAAGCTGTTAACTCCTGTCCCCGCCACCAAGCCCTACTCAAATCCTAACCAACCAGATAATTCTTCAGCATTAATTCCAGAAAGGGTTTTACAGAGAGAAATCCAACTCAGACACCAGGGGAAATGGTCCCAGGGACCAAGGATAATGAGGGAGACTTCCCTTGTGCTCAAATAAAAGTGACATCATATTATTATTAATTAATGAAGGGGGAACCGAAAACCCGCTCCATCATCAAGTTGAAGTGTCTTTAGAGGTTAAAAATAGAGCTTCACCTGCATTAACTCCACGGGTCAAAGCCAATAGCTGCATTATCATAAAGGTAATTTTTTGTAGGGTGTAGCTGCTCTCAGATTCAAGTGTGAGCTCAAGAAAATACAATTTTAATTTTGGTGGATAATTGTAGTCAGAATCAGATGTTCTGTTTTGTTGTTGGGTTTTTTTTAAGCCTTATTTTTTAAGTCTTATTTTCTTATTTTAAGCAGATTCTTAACTTGGAAGCAGGAGCGAAGCAGGAATGTGAAATCTGAAATGATGTTCAGGTGCTTATTGATTTAAACTCAGGATAGTTGGTTGGCAGGTGCTTCCTTGGCATTGATCTTGGAGATGTCATACGAACAGGTCCTGCAGTATAAAACAACTTTATTTTCACTGTCCACTTTGAGGAGAACAATCGTATAAATTTCCTATTCATGTATGGCCATATGTAATACTTAATTCATTTTCAAAACACAGAGGTCACTCGATCAAATACAAAGTTAAAATATTACCTCCCTATACATGTAAAAATTCTGGGAGTAGGAAATTTTCTCATAACTCATTCCTGAGACCAACTTAGTATATATCATCACATGCTATGGTATCCACACGTTCAAACTGCGTTTTTAAAGAATTCAACCTTTGTAATTTGAAGAAAACTCAAGTCAGGTATTCAAGGAGGTATTTTATATATTTTGTATTTTTCTAAATGCTAGAATTCAAGCATTCATTTAAATAAAATGTCAGTCATTCAATCCTAAGAAAAAGAATCAGAAGCCAAGAAATACAGATAAAATTCAGATTGATTTTGATCTAGCTTTCATAGAGGTTCTGATATGTTCTAAGTGGTGTGTATCAACTTTGCAAGTGGCAAAGTTGAAATAAATACATGATGGAAACAATGTTAAATGGAAGCTTAGCAGTTAAAGAAGACAGTAGAGTTTGTATTTTGATTACCTGGGTCTATTTCTAGCACAAAGCACAGATGTCATGCTTATTGTTGATTGAATGGATGAATGATAGACAGATACCAAATTATATGGGTAAAAACAGATGAAATGAGAACAAAATTTGGACACAAATGAGAAGACAGCCCGTGGTGGGTAAATACTGAGGACACAGGCTCCAATCCTGGTTCTGCAATTAACTGATCACATGATGTTGGGAAATGTCACAGTCTGAGTGTCAGTTAAACCCTCTATAAAACCGGGGAGCAGTCTGCGAGCCCTGTGAGGCTCTGGTTATCATTCATGTTGTGATGCCCCAGGGTGGTGTTGGATGCGTAAATACACACGGAAGAGTCTGAGTTGACGCTGTGAGTCAGGAGCCCCTTTTTAGCTCAATCCTTTTGTTTCTACCAAAAGTTAGAACAAAGAGGGAGTAGGTTGCTCAACTAGATTTTGAGATTCCCACTGCTCATGGGATGGATTAAGGAAGCATCAATGGGGCACCATTTGTATACAAAAGACAATGGATACAGCCCCAGGGTTCAAGGGCAATATGGTAGCTGATGCTCATTGTTTAGGGTACATTAATGAGTATGAATGACCCTGGTTTCACGGAGATAAGACTAGTAGTGATAAAGACACATCCATTCCTTCATTCACCTATCAATTTATACAAGAGTTAATTCCCACTCTGCCTGGCATTGTGCTGGGTACTGGAGAGAAGGAAGGAAGGAAGAAAGGAAGGGAGGAAGAAGGAAGGAAGGGTGGAAGAAGGAAGGAAGAAAGAAAGGAAGAAAGGAAGGAAGGCAGGGAGGGAGGAAGAGAGGGAAGGAGGAAGAAGGAAGGAAGGAAGGAAGGAAGGAAGGATGGAAGGAAGGATGGAAGGAAGGAAGGGAGAAGGAAGGAAGGGAGAAGGAAAGGAAGGAAGGAAGGGAGGAAGGGATGAAGAATGAAGGGAGGAAGAAGGAAGGAAGGATGGATCTAATGGAGAAGAAAGTAAAGAATAGTTTCTGGTGCCGATAGCAAGAGAGGGGAGCAGGGACAGAGACAGGAATATGAGCGCAGCAGGTGTCTTACTCACCTTGGCAAGGTGGGGTGGGGGGTATGAGGAACATCACAAAAGATTTCTCAGGTCCCGAGGACCGAAGTGAGCCCTGAGCCGGGTTTAGGCTGATGAAATCATAAAATGAGTTTGAAGGAAAACTACCAGTACAAAGAGACCTATAAATGATAAAAATGATGGCATTTTCATTAAGAGCATTAAAACAGCTATAAATATGTTCAACATACTCAAAGACTTAAAGGAAGATATGAACGGAGTGAGAAGAAAAAAATGAAAGAGATACACTAAAACTGCTTTATATTGCCCCAAAGGTCGTGGCAGCTCTGTTTTTGCTGATGTTTGCTTGTTTGTCAGTTAAAAATAGACATTTTCTCTCTGTGCTCCATTTTTTAAAATCTTTCTCTTTGGGTCATGGGTGTCATTTTTGATTACTAATGAAAACTAACCCTCTTCTTCAGTGTGTACACAGTTGCTAATCTCCTCCATTGAAACGTTTGGTTGGATATTATATATTTAATTTCTAAATGTGACTGGAGTCCAAAAAGGAGCGTACAGAGATGAGAATCCAAAAATCACTGGAGACATAAAGGCCGAAAATTTTCCAAATGTTATGAAAACTACAAAGCACAGATCCCAAAAGACAAATAAATCCAAAGCAGAAGAAACGAGAAGAAAACTTACGTCGGCACCTGTTATAATAAAAGTTCTGAAAACAACTGACAAAGAATGAATCTTAAAAGTAACAACAACAAAACCCACAACACATTGTGTAGGGTGGAATAAATTTAAGAAACATTTTTCAACTGAAATCACACAGCCCAGAAGACCATAGAATAATGCCTTTAAAGTGCTGAACAACTATTAACCTAGAATTGTATGTACAGTGAAAATGTTTTTCAAAAAATAAAGGCAAAACTGTGACTTTTCAGACAAGCAAAGGCTGAGATCATCCACGAGCAACAGATGGCAACTATTCTCAAGGCTGATTCTTTAGGCAGGAAGATCTACATAAAAGAATTAAATGTCCTAGAAAGAGAAATTATGTGAGTAAATAGAAATATTTTTTTCTCATTAAGTTAAAGTGTAAATAAGATTCATGTATTGTGAGGTTTCAAATCTGTGTAGAAGTACAATGTCTGATAAAAATACCACAGAAGATGAGACAGAGAAGCAGAAATATTCTCTTGTTCAGACATAGGTCACATGATCTAATAGGATTTGAAGATAGGCGGAGACGAGTTACAATGATCTTTATAAATCTTGCAACACTTTCTTCTTTTTTCAAAATTGTTTTTGTGCTTTTTATCTTCAGGCGGACAAACAGCGTCATGGGTCAATTTCAGAAACGTGCTACTGAGCCAAGTGGTCAGGCTAACACGTTACTGTGTTAATTGAGTCTCCAGGAGGCAGACGTGAAAATGGGGGTAGGCAGTGCGAGAGGTGAATTTGGGAAAAATCCTTATGAAGAACAGAGCAGTATAAGCGGGCCTAGATAGAAAGCTCCTTCCTACTTTGATACAAGTTTGAATCCTAGGACAGGCGTGAGGAAGGAGGGAGTATCTTGTAGTAAGAGACTCCAACTGTAATCCAATTCTAAGAAATGTTCTTCCAGGTTGGTGGTGGGTCTCAAGATAAAATGCCCTGTGATTAGAGTCCCAAGGGGTGGGGGGCGATGTGGTACAGCACTAGAATCCTCACCCTGCTCATTTCTGGCTGGGGGGCAGGCTGGGGAAAACGTGGCCTCAGTGCGACGGGGAATCAGGTGGGCCAGCTCCTGGGGAGGAGAGCTAAGCAGTGCATTTCAATGTCTGCCACAAGCATGCACTATGGGATTCTGTTTGCAGGAAGTATCAGAGAAGGAGAGCTAATTTTTAGTGAAAGAAGAGGTTCGGTTTGGCTTCAGTGTTGACACCGGGGTAGCTGGAACCTAGGAACCATGCCAAAATGACCACGAGGAAGTGAGATCTTAAGAATTTGGATGCACTATGCCAGGGGCTGTGGACAGGCACAGGCCCTAAGACTGCCCATTACAGTTGGGCAGGTTGCGCACTCCAAAACTCCAGGGGCTGTCATTCATGTTCATGGTCATCACAGAATTCTCCGCTTGTCATGGCAACTTTCCAGCAGATTGCAGCAAAGTGCCTTAAGGAAGCGGTGGCTCTGTCTGATTCATACTTAAATGCGCCATGCTGGAAATGGGAAATCAAGTGAGATATAGATTTGATAATAAATATTATCAAAAATTCTATACATTTTAAAATAAATACTTTAAGGACAGGAAGTCTTGCTGTACAGAGTGGCGATATCTGGAAAAATATCTTGGAAAAGATTAATGGTGTCCCCCCCCCCACCCCCAGAGAGTGGATTTTGGAAGGGCTGACCATTGGCAATTTTCATTTTATATATTTATGCATAAGGTATATGTTACCTTTTAATGAAAAAGTTAAAATACCTATACACTTTATAAGTACTTACTTAACTGGGTTTCGTATTTGAAACGCACACTCTAGGCTAGAGCGTTTCAAAGATAGGAAGGCATAGACGTTGTGTAAGTGAGTTCATAAAATCAAGTGATGTTTTCGGGTGCTTCTGCTGTGTACCTTTTGAGGATCTCCAAATCTGGAGCAGATTTATGTGGCTTGCCTCTGCAAAGCCAAGCTATGCATTCTCTCCTTAATGCTTAGAAACTTCTTGTCCACGTGCACCAAGGGGATGATGCCACCTTTTCTCCCTCTTCTCGTTTTCAGGTGATGACTGTTGCTAGGATGAATCCTGTTCCTTGGCAATTTTATATAAGGATATGCAGCAAATTAAGTGGAAGGGTGTCTGATGATGAATACCACATGGTTTTCACATCCAACTCCTCTCAAGAACTGGCTTTTATTAGCTGAAAAAAAAGGAAGCCCGTCGTAAATCAAACCCGTGCTCAGATTTCCCATTACAATCTAACAAGTGAAATTCAGTTAAATGACATGTCACCAGGGTTCCCGCAAGGAAAAGTTTATGCTGCATTTTGAAATTGATCCTCCAGACCCTTCCAGAACCCACCTTAAAAGCAAGATAATGGAAACAAATTGTTTTGAGTCCAACTTCGGAAATGTAATTAAGGACAGCCTTGGGCAGCTGCGGCTTTCTGTGAGTGGCTCCAAGGCACATTCAAACAGGGTTTGGAGTTGCTTGCCAAATCTGTGAAACTTTTTTTTTTTTCCTCCTAAAGAGCTGTTTGTTCAAAGTCTTTGCCTTTTCAAAAAGGTTCCAAAGTTAACCAGGGAGGAAGGAAGGATGGATTTAGCTTTTGTTATATGTGGGACTTTTTTGTACTTTCAAAAAATAGTTTTGTTCTGTTTGGTACATAAACCAAGTGCACCTGCTTCTAACCTCTCGCAAATAAACAGGACCCGAGATAGAAATCTTTCTTCCATTAAGGAGATGGAGGATTTTTAAAAAAAAAAAAACTGCTTGAAATTGGGAAGAAAAAGTTATTGGCTACATTTTTTTTCCACAAGAGAAATGCAGAGAAAAAAAATGTCTTCCTTAAATATCTTGAATAGCTCTTGGAGGTAGCTATTGAATGTCTTGCACAATGTCAACCCAGCGAGGTGTGGGTGTGAGGCCACCTTATCAAACCTGTGCCACGCTGCTGAGTTCATGATTCATTGCCTTCCAGCAGATTGATGGGCACTGAATCTATCATTCGGGCAATAAACACAGAACGAATTAAATTACTGCGTTATTGGCTTTCCACTGGACTCGAAGGCAGCTCTGGGTGAGGGACACGGGGAGGGGGCACTGAACCTCGGGTCTTGGAAATACAGAATGTTTGAGTGTCACTTGGGAAAAATGTACGTCTGAGGGTTGCCCGATGGTGGCCTCTGGGCATGTGGAGGGAGAAGACCCCCACTGCTTTAGTTCTGCAAATAAAACAAAGCAAGCTCATTCATTCAATGGGCATTTATGGAGAGCCAGGACCAAGGATGAATTTTCTGGTTCATCAACTACTAGAGAATAAAGACCGCGCTAGAGATGTTTATAATACAATACATGACATGCTCTGCTCTGATTTGAGCTGGTGCTATGGGAGCTCAAGGGAGCATGCCGTGGTGGACCTCCAGGGACACCCTCACTGTAGCGTGGTCAGCTTTACACTTGAGGACGGTGCTCTGGACAGTGCAAAGCCCGTCAGGACCTGCCTGGGGTCTGGGCGAGGGACGGGGTCTGGAGCGGAGGATGATGGTGGAGAGAAGCCCGCCGCTTTGCAGTAACACCGAGGACCCCAATGCCTTCATTTCAGCTTCCAGAACAGCATAAAAGAAAACTTCAGAGATGTAATATGCGTGAGTGTCTCCGCATGCTCAGAAATAAGTGCAATTGGGTAAAGGTGCCGCCCCGCTCCCACCTGTCCTGCACGTGGAGGCGTCTGGTGGACACTTTTCGGTCACCTTGCCCTGACCGGGAACACATTGGCCTGAGACGTGTCTGCATCTGAAACTAACTCCTTCCCACTCAAGTTCCAGGAAAACCTCTTTTACTGATCATCTGGTCCATCCCCATGGAATCAGCGATGATCACAGCACGAACTTCTCTCCTGACCTCTGCCCATCCTGTTGTTCCTTCCCTGATTAGCAGCCACTTCACGTCCAGGTGCCCCTTTGGGTAAGAAATCCCCCCCGGACAGCGGCTGTCCCCTCCAAGCAGCCAGAACTGGCCGCTCAGTGTCCACCCGATGCCTCGCTGGGTTAGCAGAATCCCTGCTGTGTGGTTTGCTCACCTCACTCCTGGCTGTCCCCCCCCCAGAGAAGCACGGTGCGGCCTCTTTCTCCGTCATTTGTCACTTCTCTCAAGGTGTCAGGGGAAATCCCTGACCTAGCACGTCCTGCTTCTGTCCGCGATGCCTCACGGGCGCTCGTCCTCCAAGGACGCCAACTGCCTGCTAATCGGGGCTCCCTGCCCACGGCCACGTCCTCCCCTGTGCTGCTTCTTCTTCGAGAAAAACAACACCCACACGGCACCTCCTGCTTTCTCCTCGCCCCCCGTTCCTCCACCACATCCTCCTTCCTGGGTCTCGAAGATGAGGTCTGGGGGAGACTCCTTCCCTCTCACACTTAGATCTTCACGTCTAGCAAAATTATGCCCCCCCCACCGAAAATTCTCACCAGGTGACCCTGTGCTTTACCCTTTTCTATGCTAAGATATTCCAGTTACGTTAATTTTCCTGTTTTGCCCCTTTTCTGAATCTGCATCAGGACCAAACAGGGATTAAGAGACTCACTGACTTGGATGAAAAAGCATCTCGTCAGCTCTTCCTTGTTTCCTGAGCCGGAAACTGGGAGGCATGGAGATGCTCCGTGAGCGGCCCTCGGTCACACCGTGATTTAGTGGCAGAGTGGGGACTAGAATCAGGTCCACGGGCTGTGTGTCGTGTTGAACCTGCAGCCCACCACCTTATTTACTGGGGGCCAAAGCTTTCCCGGGAGGCAGACGTTTCCCCACCCCACTCGGGATGGGGGTGGTTTGGTCACCCTCGTTCTGCACAAGCTTGTGGGGCGTCACCCTGTAGCTGCATCGAGGCAGGACCGTGAGCTTCCACAGGTCACCACCGCCTTATCGAGCGGACAACACTAGGACAGTCCTATCACACGCCTTTCTAACGCCATGGCTGCAGTTATCTCTCTGCTCATTTTTCAGCCCGATTACTGCCACGCTTTCTAACCGCTGAAGGGAGATTCCTAAAATATAAATATGCTCCCCGGGGAGGACATTATAAAAATCCATCCACTTGGTAGCCTCGGGTTAAAGCTCGTCCTGTAACAGCTCCCAAAGGCCCTCATGGTCAGGGTTCTGCCACAGCTCCTGTCCTCCAGCCCACCGATCATTGGACCTATTGCTCTGAATCCTGCCTCTCTCTGCCTGGAACACCCTTTACACTCCACCTGCTCCTTACCCCCACCTGGCTCACCTCTCCCGGCTCTCACAGCCTCCAGTCCTAACTAATGGCCCTTAGGAGGTCTGGCTACAGTTGCCCCCACCATAGACCCAGGGCTGGCACCTGACTCAGGATCGATCGATCAAAATATCTCGTCTCTCTGGCCATTGTGATTGGCTCAGGCCAGGGGCACAGACGGAGCCAAGCTGGGCTTTGAGACCTTCGGTGTTAGAATCATTGGCACAAGGAGCTGTCTCTATCCTGGTGAGGCTATGTGTATGACCCTGGCAGTTGGGGGCCTCTGGGGTCCCCAGTGGAGACCGTTTGCCTGGAAGCAAGGCCAATTCAGATGGAAGCAGAGGTAAGTAGGGGGCAAGGAGGTCACAGCCTAATGATATCATTTGAGCCAGTTTCTTAAGCCCTGGGAGTTCCCAATAATATGAATCAGCCAATCTCCTTTTCCATATCCGACGGTTCATCCGTGGACCTGTCTGACTGCCCTCCTGTGAATTTAAGTGGACTAACCTCGAAGTCCAAACTAGGCTCTTTGGGACAAGCCTCTTGGAGAGCAGGGACGGCCGCCCTATTCCTCTCGGACCTAAATCCCATTCCCCGCATGGTGGGCGGGGAGTCTCAGTCACTGGAAAATATTTGGGATCCTCCACTCGGGGTCTGCCCCCGCCTCCGGCAATCAAGAAATGACAAGTGAACTGACCCCACGCATTTGTCTTAAACAAAATGATGGTTGATCACTGGTCAACGTCCACCATGGCACGCACCCCAGAATCCCCGGAGAAACCAGGCACTCGTCGGACACAGACCTCGGAGTTTGGTTTCAGTCAGTTGATTTTTCTCTTCCAAGCCTTCATGCTTTGGCAGGGTGATGGGACCGCACCACCCGGATAACCACACCCCAAACATACTCTTAAGAACAGCCTGGGTGATGCAGAGAAGATAAATGTATTACTCATCGCTTTGTGGCTATTCTAGGCTTTGAACGTACAGTGCATAAATTTGAACATTTTTAATTACAGTGCACAGCCTAGTGATTTCATACTTACATTACAAATTCCTAGAGATGGCGTGAAGCCTGTCAGCTTCCACGGCAGCCACTGCCACGAGACAGAGAGTTCTGCTCCACATGTGGCTGCTGCCATGGCAACCGGTCCTTCCCCCATCCTGCTTTTAGGCTGCAGGGAAGAGAAGTCCTCCAGCACGGGAGGTCTGGCAAGGCTCCTTCCGTTACATTACGTGCTCCTTCCTAAAGGAGCCGACTGATCTGCGCTGGTGACGCCTCCCACTGGCAGATGGGGAAACCGAGGCTGCAAGGTGCCGGCACCATGCACAAGGTCACAGGGCTGGAAATAAAAAAAGATAGGAGGCGTGTTACTAGGTCATGTCACTGCAGCTCAGCCCTCGCTGAAACCCTTCCTTTTTTAGTCTGCTGTAGAGCGGCCCCTGGTTTATCAGAGCATCTTCACTCATGGAAGAAGGTGGTGCAGACTTTTCCCCAGCAGACACATTGTTTCCCTTACAACAATCACTGCTGCAAAAACAAAACCAAGAAGCATGTGGGGTGTGAGTGATCCACACCCCAGTATTTCACCAGTAAATCTTCCTTTTCCTCAATTAGCTAAGTCTAATGGAGTCCTTTCAGAAAGTTCCAGTTTAAGATGCTGATGTTTCCACTTAGATCACAGAGAAGAGGATCTGGAGAGGTCATGCAGGTCAGCCACCCTGTTACAAAGATTCCAAAAGGAGCAGTACGTGGTCATAAAAATTTACCTCCATCTGGTTAGCCGGAGGGGGAGGGAAAATTGTTATTGTCTTCCGAGGTGGGTCTTTTTCATCAGAAATTTGAGAGGTGAAGTGAAATGCAGTTGTTACTATGTTTTTGATTATAGTTTTCAACCCCCAAAAGAACAATTCAGAATCACCAAAATGTGAAAAGCTGAGGACTTATTTGTAAATCATGTCACGTTTGCAGAGAAATTAACATTTAGATTTTGCAAAATAAAAAAAAAAAGAAGCCCCAGATGTTTGGTATTGGGAGGCAGTTTTCGCAGTTCTTGAGACCAAAGTGTATTTATTACAATTCTCTTGATTTCAAAGATAAGATGCAACTTTAATAAAACGTGAATCAGAAAATGCTAAGAAAAAAAAAAAGCAGGGTCAGAACTCGATATCGGGCGTGTGCACAGCTGACCCTGCCTCCCACCTGAAATGCAGCCCTTAGAAGCCACATAAGTACATGACTTTTTTACTTTTATCATCTGAAAAATGGGGATGCCGGTGGCCTCCTTGCAGGCTGCTGTGAGCACGATAGGAGGAGTAAGGAATGTGCCCCGGGACAGAGGGGCAGGTGCTGGGGGCAGACGTTCTCGCCTCTTACCTTGCTTATTGCTTCCAGCTTATTTGCCAGGAAATTATAAGACGTGGGGAGTTGGGTAACAGGACTAGGTAACACCTGTTTGCACCCTTGTACCAGATCCTGTTCTAAGCACGCTACAAACATTTGCACATTTCTAACCCATAGGTCTGCATAGGGTGGCTTCTGTTGACCTGCCAGTCTCGCTGGTCTGGAAGAGAAAGCTGCCCTGAGCGAAATGAGGGACCGAAAAAGATACAGGAGACAGGAACGAGAATAAATCCTAGACGGCAGAGCCAGGCACGTACTTGTCCATTTTCTGCATTAGTGAGGACCCCCCAAACCCCACCCGCCACCACGAGGAGCCAGTGCCTGAAACACCCTGTCACAGCTCCCAAAATGCCCAAACACACGTGGAGGAATCTGTTTTAAATGTTTACATCAGTGGTGAAGGTGTGAGGGGCCCAAGCGCCCTAAGAAATGGGCTGGAACGAGCCTCAGACAAGACAGCAAACAAATACCCCACCCCCTTCTGCGGCCAGGCTCTCGGGCCGACCACCCTCAGAACCCAGGCTGGGTTCAGCTCTGCCCCACCTCCGCCCGTTGCTGCAGGACACCCACCTCCCTTCTGAGATGGAGACCAGGGAGCCCCCTGTTTGCACCAGACAGATGGAAATCCTGAGGCCAGAGGGGCCTGGAAATTCAGACCTAGAACATCGATTCAAGTTTGAAGATGGGCATTAACTTAACACATCAATAACAGCACAAATAGTCTCCAGCATGGCAAAAACATCATGAAGACAAAGAGGAAGGAATAAATTGAGCCCTGCCTACCTCGCAGAGCGAGGGAGACCACTTTACAGAACATGCATAAATACTTGGTGTTTGCTTTGCGTCCGTTTACTGTGTCAACATTAAAAAAAAAAAATGCCCGGAAGAATTGAAATCATTGTTGAGTGAACATCCATAAATCCACCACCGGGGTTCTACGGCTGTTAGTATCCTGCGTTTGCTTTTTTAAGTGTTTTTATTTTAATTGTTGGCTTTTTTTCTAAGCCTAGGTGAGGGGAAAAAAGAACATTCGCACATCAAATGTATCATTTCATGGATCCTTTGGCTTCAGACAAACCAAGAGTATTTAAGTAGAGAAAGCTAATACATTAAATAAAATGCATATAAACTAAAAATAATAAAACAGGAGAGGAATAATAAAACAGGAAATGGAAGAACAGGCAGGATTTGTATGGAGCAAGGCTGTGAGGTTAGGACATGAACCACCCAGGGTGGGGAAGAGTCCCAGACAAAGGAGACGCCACCTGACTCAGGGAGTGTTAGCTAATAAAAGTTTTAGCTTTTGCCTTTTTTTCCCCCTTCAGAAGTCTGTATAAAACTAAAATCGATGGTGCATGTCCCTATGGTGTATTTCAGAAAATAACATGATTTATCTTCAGGCTCAGGATCCCATTCTTTTCCCAGGGCCTTGACTTGAGCAGGTGGATTCCAGCAGGACCTGGAATCTGCTGACGCGGGGGAACTGATGGGAAGCCGGCGGATCCGCACACCTGCCCGGGTGGTCCCTGTCACCAAGGGGACCAGGTGTGTCCTCTGGGGGACAGGGACTGGCACTGATCCAGCATGCGTGGGGACTTCCCAAGCGTGGGGGCTCTGTCTCTGATGCGGCAGAGGCAGGTCCCTGCGGTCCGTGCCAGGATCTTGAGGACTGGAAGCCGTGCAGGGTGACGACCCCATCACAGGGCAGCCGTGGACGTCTACACCGTCGGCTGCTCCTCACGGTCCGCTGTTCCTTCTACGTCCTGTCTCGTGCAAACACGAGCATCAGTATCTGCATGACCTCAGCAAAAGGGTCTGTGGGGCAAAGAGCAGGGGGCGAAACAGTATTTTTATAATTGGAGGAAATCAGTATGCGGCCAAGCAGATGAAAGGCACGTGCACGGTGAAATTTCCCTCACGGAGGTAGGTTTTCCGTGATTCCGAGGGAGGCATCTGCGGCCATTCACCCCGTTCATTCATTCATTCATCTGTGTATGGCCGGTCCTATCCTGAGATCCAGTTGTTTCTTCAACTTTATTCCCCCCAAGACCCCGAGGAAGAACCACGTATACCTAAAGCTCACCTTGTACAAAACATGCAAACGTTATAAAAGACTGTACATAATACATGCTGGTACCATCCCTTCTGTTCTACTTTGATGTCATGACATGTTATGGATGGCCTCCCAGTTTGGGAGTCGCTACACCAGACTCTGAGCCCCCGGAAGCAGGGGCTGGGCGTGACAGGCACGCACACACACACACCTCCATTATCTGCCAGGTAGCCGGACCACAAAAAGGGCTTATTGCCAGCATGAATACACGAATGACTCAGAGCCGGCATGTGCCTGGCCAGGGGTCAGGCACTGGGAATTACGTGATGATCAGTATAGACATGCCCCATTCCTAAGGGAGCTTATCAACTATAAACGATGATATAAAATACCATCACATAGTCAGCAAACCTCAAGCAACCAAACCACCACTGGTTGTGTGAGATAGAAAGATGCTGAAATCAGCACTTGGTGAGTTGTACAGACTCCTGTCCAAAAAGTGTCCTCCACGAGCGTACCGGTAACTATTTCTGCTCTGTGGCCCTGCGTGGTCCTGGACCTTCATATCGTACGTCCAATGGGAGGTAGAGCTCTAAGATGACCCCGTGGACTCCCACCCAAGTGTCACTCTCACGATTGTGCTGCCTTCCGTGGCAAAGGGGACTTTGCAGGTGTAGCTGAGGATCCTAACCAGTTGGCCTTAATAGGGGGATTATCAGGTGGGCCTAATCAAACCACAGAAACCCTGCAAAGGCAGAGCACGCCCTCCAGTGGCGGCAAGAGGAAGTCAGAGAGGATCTAAGCGCAAGGAGGATTTAGTGTGTCCTTACTGGCCTCCACGATGGCGGGGACCCCCTCCATCAAGGGATGCGGGTGGCCTTTAGGGGCTGAGACTGGCCCCTGGCTGACAGCCGGCGAGGAAAATCCCATAGTTGCAAGAAACCGGATTCTGCCAATGAACTGAATGGGCCTGGAAGTGCATTCTTCCCCAGAGCTGCAGAGAAGAGGTGGGCCCAGCAACACCTGGGGAGGTCCCCGGGAGAACCTCGGCATGGGACCCGGTGGAGCCCCCTGGACTCCTGGCCTGCAGGACTGTGTGATGGGTGGTGTTCACGCTGGGCTAGTTTGTGATGCAGCAGTAGGGAATGAATGCTCTTCTCCACTTTGCTCTTCTGACAGATGGATCCAGACTCTGGGGGACCTGAGGCTCATAGAAGAGAAGCGCTTCTGTCGAAAAGAAGAACATGAGATTGTGGACACTGAGCCGGTGCAGGAACTGAGAAGGGGCCTTTGTGCTTTGTGTCCCATCCCAGAAACCCCTTTCCCGACCCTCAGGAAACACGGCTTCTCCCTTCCCTGGGGCCTCAACCTGCTGTTCCCTTCATCAAGAACATGCTGTTCCCTCGTCCTCTTAGCCTCGCTACCTACCCACCCCCCTCAGACCTCAGATGAGGCCTCGAGTCTTTAGACCAGCCTTCTCCTCCCTCCCTGTCTGGATCCAGGTCCTTGGACCTTCATCCCTGTCCTCTGCTGTCCTTGTCACCTCACAGTGTCACCCTTGTGGGTGTGACTTCGACTCCTGGCAAACACCCACCTCTCCTGTTGCCCGGAGCCATTCCTGGGAAATCGTTTGTATTTCTGGATGCTTATGTGTTGTTGTGGGAGATCATTTGTCAAGAACATGCTTGAGAAGACTTCTATTCCATATTAGTCAGTTCTGGCTGATTCCCTGGGAGCGTTGCAGGAAATTGGTGCAGGTGCAGTGAAAAATGTGCTTGGAGGTACGCGGAAACTCAAGGGCACAAACCACACAATGCACAAGTCAGTTGCGTTTTAGCTTTAATTTTTGCAAAGTGAACATTATGCATTTTCTCAATTACTTTGAGCACAGCCCCGAGCCTGGGGCTTTCTTGTTTACCTGTGGCTTTAGTCTTGGCTAAGTTGTTAGCAATGATTGTACTTGTCACTGGACCCTGGTCATTGTGATGATGGATTCATGGAAGACAATGTTGAGTTGACTTCATCCAGAGGCTAAGCGCTTTTTTTCAAGTTTGAATTGAAAAGTGTTCATGGAAAATGGAGAAACATTTCTTCTCTTTGTGGTCAAACTGCAATGTCATTTGACCGAACCTGAGTCATCTAGAGAGGGAAACATCATGCTGACAGTGAACCGATGTCCCCGTCAGTTTGAGAAGGTAAGTGACCCCTGACTTGGGCAGTGTTGGGACCACACCGGACCACACACCGGTGGGGTGGGCGAGTGTCTGAGCATCATGCACCTGCCTCACCCAACTGCCCTGAGTAGATCGCACCTGAGGACAACGGGAGACAAGCTGGTGTGGATTTCCAGAAGCTCAGGGAGGTCTTCTTGTATGGAATTGTGTGTGGTGGTGGGCTGGAGCCAGAGCTCCCAGCTCAAATGCAGCCTTTGGCTCTTACCAGCTGGAAGATCTTAAGTTGAATCTTAAGCTCTGCACTTCGACATCCTCCCTGGTAAAATACAGATGATGATCGTACCTACCTCACAGAGTTAAGGGAAGTACCTGAGCGAGTCCACATCAACGATTAGAGACTAGCACGCAGGAAATTCTAGTCCTGATAATATTACTCTTCTCATGTTGTAATCAATTTTTCTAAAGCTTTAAAACCACTGTGGCCTTCATCACATGGATATAGACTTGCAGTGCTAAGGAGATTCTTTGCCCAAAGTCACTTTTTCCTTCTGCGATTGACCCATTTTTATCCACACGCGAGCAGATCCTTGCCGACAGTGACACCATTCACCAGCAGTTGGGCGGCCCCCTGCGATGGCACTTTCCTAACGATGTTTGTAGCCTGGGGACCTCGGGAGGGTGTGTTTTTGATTTCTTTAGGCACTGCCTTCCTTCTCTGGGGCTGTGGTAACCCGGTACCACAATGTGGGGGGCTTGAAACATCTATTCTCTCCCAGTCCCGGAGGTCGGAACTCCAAGGGGAGCAGGGGGTTCCTCCGGGGAGCGCTGGGGGAATCTGCTCCCTGCTTCTCTTCCCGCTTGGGCGTTGCCAACGATCCTTGGTGCTCCGTGGCTCGGGTCCGCGCCATTCTGCCTGTTTCCACCTGGCCTTCTCCCTGTGTGTCCTCTCACCTTCTAGGGACCCCAGTATCTCACCTCAAGTAAGCACAGCAGCAGAGACCCCATTCCCAAATGAGGTCACATTCGGAGCTTCCAGGGAGACACGGATTTGGGGGGAGGGAAGCTCTCAAGCCGGTAGGGCACCAGGGTCTCCATCTGGCACTCGAGCACAGACCTTAAAATAGATCCGAGCTAAGTCCCCGCCGCAGACAGGAGGGGAGGTGCTCAGAGCTTACAGGTGACAGGCAGAGCGGCTCCGGAGCCGGGAGAAAGTGACATCCTTCTGACCCACCATGCTTGCAAAGGGGCCGTGCTGGGTCTATTTCAGCCCACTTACCACCGTCCTCACCATTCTCCTCCATGGGCCTGGAACTTCCCTGCACAACCCTGGTCCCCTTCTGGGAGGTGTTTTTGCTGGGAGCGGGGTCTGCTAAGGGTCTTCGGCTGCCACCCCCTCCAAGGCGGTCGGTGCTGCAGAGAGCTGCCTTTCCCATGATCGTGCCCTGCCCAGTGCAAATGCCTGGCCGTCTCTGCCTCCCTGGAGATGCTCTTCCGGGTCATTCCATTCCATGCCTTGCCAACGGGTCAGTCAAGGCTGACTTGGCCAGTGGGTCTGTCCGGTGACCAGCATGTCCCCCGGCCCGAGCCCATCTCCTTTCCCGCCCTTCTGCAGGGGAGAGTCCCAAGGGCATGCTTAATAAACATCCTCCGTGCTAAACGGCACTCGAGAGGCTTTTTCCAGGGAGCTGACCTGCAGCAGTCATCATGGCTGACGGGACCCCACATCAAGCTTCGGCTGTGGCCAGGCATGGTGCTAAGCCTGAGACCAGCATCACGTGTGTGTGCGTGTGCTCTTGAGGGCATTTGAGACACGAGAACGCGGAGCCTCGCAGAATCCAAGTGGATTCTTGGCTGCCTGTACGTGGTTGAGCTGGGACTCCGAACCCAGCTCTGATGGTGGAAAACCCGCACCCTCTGGAAACAACACGCCATTGTGCTTGCTGACATGCAATGTCAGGTACGTTCACGGGCGTGACTGTGTGTAAAGTTAGAATATCGGAACTCGCAGGCCTGCCGGGCATGATAGGAGAAAGGCTGTTGGTATTCTTGTACATTCCAGACCTACCTTAACTACCTTAACCATAAATGCATATCACCAAGTGAAGGAAGCCAATCCAAACGGGCTACCCACTGTATGATTCGAAATCTAGGACGTTCTGGAAAAGGCACAACTAAGGAGACTATAAAAAGGTCAGTGGTTGCCAGGGGCTGGGGTGGGGAGGGATGAGCAGATGGAACACAGGATTTTTAGGGCAGTGAAACTACCCTATGACACCATAATGACCATAATGGGGGACACATGTCATTATACATTTGTGCAAACCCATAGAAAGCCCAACACCAAGAACGTCCACCCCGAACATAAATACGGACTCCGGGTGCTGAGGACGCATCAGGGTGGGGTCACCGTGGTAACAAATGTCCCCCTGGTGGGGATGTTGACGGTCGGGAGGCTGTGCACATGTGGGCATCAGGGGAACACGGGAAATCTCCATACCTTCCCCCCAGTGTTGCTGCGAACCTGATACCGCCCTAAAGAAATAGTCTTAATAAACAATCAATTGGCTACAGAGAGTTGTTAATAAAGGATATTATACATTCTACAGTTATTTACAAATTACATGCTATATGGCCCTTATATCAGTATAATTTATAATAAACTCTGGAGAGTCTGTTGTTAAATGTTTATCAATACACAACCAGCAAAGGTATTATTTGGGGCATTTAATTAATCCTAATACCTGCATGCCTGGTTTGTTTTTAAAAAATCTTGGTAGAACAATAGCGCTAACATTCAATGCAATGCGTATGTGTGCCCAGTGAACATTTGTGGAATGATTTTGTAAGCAAATGAAAAGCCAATTCATCATGCATTTGATCAGTTTAGGTACCCTCAGCCACTCAGCCACGCATCTCCCAGGTACTTATCCTTGCTGTCTGTAAGGCGATGCAAAGTCATAGTTTTGGCCTGAGGAGCTAGGCAGACAAAGAAATCAATAACTATTTGTAGACTAAAGCCAATTTTTCTGAAATAGAATTCTCTGGAATGCATTGACACATATCTCGTCCTTCTGTGACTCAAGCCCAGATGGTTTTTATGTAAACTATCCCGTTCTTCTGAAATGAAATATTCCGCCCTGTGAAATAAGAAGAGACCGCACACAGGAAGGTGCCACTCCACCCCTGCAGAGCCGCGGTCCGTCGTAGCCCAGGGCGGCCAGCACCCGAAAGGGACTCGGCATCACTGAGTCCGACCCAACCCAGGGGACGGAGGGAGATGCGGGTCACACTCGGATGTGATGGGAACCCCGTGGTGGATGCTGTTGCCTTCCCAGTTACGCCACACTCTGGGAGGCTCTCAGCCTGGAACGGATGTGACCTGAGCACCTCGCTCTGTCCCCCATGAACCTCCCTGCTCACGGACAGCAGCTTCAAGCTTCGAGCCTTTCCCCAGGAGAGGGGCTGGGGTGTGACCGGGGAGGTCGCCTCGCCTGGCCACGTCTCGTGGCAGAGGTGAGGGCTGCCCTCTACGTGGCCCACACCGCCCTCTTCTTCAAAGCACGGGGACTCCCCTGCACTTGACCCTGGGAGCCCACAACCAGCCTCAGCAATGTTGCTGTTACCTCCCAGTCCCTGAGCTGTTCCTAGGTCTCAGTGGCCCCCACAGTGCTGACATCAGTCCCTTTGGAAACATGCTTCCCTCCGATCCCCCTCATCTGAGAATTCTGGTGGAGACCCAAGCTACCGCGCTTGGTATTTGTGCCACTTTATGTCTGGTTTCCACTTACTTTGACCCTGTTAACAAATCTGGTATTTGCTCCCAAAAGTTATTGGAGGAGACTTTTCTTATTTCAAAGAGAAAAATTTAGTCGACTCATTGCAGTAACTTTTGCTCTCGAAACTTAATTATAGGATTGCTCACAACTTATGTTCTTAGGGAGTTATATTCCATTTACCTTGTAACTGTCATTTCATCCACCAAATGATGCAGTGAAGGGGCGCCTGGGTGGCTCAGTCGTTAAGCGTCTGCCTTCGGCTCAGGTCATGATCCCAGGGTCCTGGGATCGAGCCCCGCATCGGGCTCCCTGCTCCGCGGGAAGCCTGCTCTTCTCTCTCTCCCACTCCCCCTGCCTGGGTTCCCTCTCTCGCTGTCTCTCTCTCTGTCAAATAAATAAAACCTTTAAAAAAAATTAAAAAAAAAAATGATGCAGTGAAGCAGGATTATTATACAATTACATAATATATAACTATAGGAAAAGAATGATATATATATCATTATAGGAATCAGAATAATTACTCTCTATATATTAGTAGCAATACATAGTGTATAGTGATATATATTTAATACTAATATATAAGATAGTAGTGATATATCTGTAATATTTATATTTCATACTAGTATAAAGGATGGTAGTGTATATATATATATATAATATTTATATAAGCACATATGCATTAGCAAGCCCTCCATACCAGGTACAACCTTAGCATTGAATCTCCATGCTAGAGAAACCCACATCCACCTCAGGTACAGTGGAGAGAGAACCTGCCCAGGGCATCGCTGTCCTGAGGCTCAGAAGCTCAACGTCACTGATTACATCCACCCCGCGTGCCTGCCCCACAAGGATACGTTGGCTGCCAGGTGTTCCAGGCTTCAGATGGAAGGCAGGTGACGGGCGGGGCAGCCTGAAGGAGACTCGGCCAGGGGCAGCCAGCGTCCTGCAGGTGGGGAGTCTGCCACCACGCATCGCCGTTCTTCAGGGCCTCCCCCCGCTTCTCCATCACAGACAAGATCTGACCTGGTTAAAAGTCCCATGATGGGCCGAGGGAATGCTTGTGAAGGTGGTGGGGAGGGGGGCGCTTTTGCCATGAAGAGCCCCTTTAACCACCAGTGGTATCAAAGGACCAGGTCTCTTGGCGGGAGGGCGAGACGTGGATGGGAAATACGGCTTCTGCACACAGATGTATCACGTGAAGAAGTGGATGCAGAAGATCATGATCTGTTTGGAGATCCCTCCCCCCGCCCCTCATTCTGAGCTCTTCATGACAAAATCACAGAAACCAGACCAGAGAAAGAATTAATTTGGGGTTTGGGTCTAAACCTGTATTTGCAATAAAAGTGACTCTTTCAACAATCAGAGTAAAAAAGCAAACACATGTATGCACATGTATGCATACACATAATGAAAAATCCACTCCAAATTGAGTGATTTCATGAAGATGTTATTCTTTCGATAAAACGCTGACTTCAACATCTGAATTACAGAAGTGAGGGTTGAAAGATCTGAATCAGAAATGTTTTGCTCCCTGGGAAAGAGGGGCCTAAGGGCTGTGAATTTGCCCAGTTGGGGGCATGACTTCTAGCCAGATGACTTGGGTGCAGTTCGAGTTCTCCAGGTGCCCCCCTCCACTGCCGCACTGCCCCCCAGGGTCCTTGCTGTCTGTAGACGCGTCCTCCAGATGATAGCAGAGGAGTGCAGCCAGCAGGCGCGGGAGGGACCCAGGGAGGACAGAGGGCACTGGGATGTCCACACTGCTGTGCTCAGGAGCCCCAGCCTCCTGCAGCTCTGTCCCCAGCCAGGTATAAGAAGGAAGCAGCAGGGGCCTCTCCCTCCACTCCTCACTCCCTGTGTTAGCAACTCCCACCCTGCCCTTCCTTCCTAGCAGGAGGGATTTCATTGTGATTGGAAAAGCAAAAGCAAATCCATGCTCCCCAAAGGTTCAGTGTCAAATAACCATCATTATTGATGGCTCAGGTTTTGATTGGTGTCAGGAATGGTGGGAAGTGGCTCCCAAAGCAATTCACAAGCTTGCGACTCTGGTGCCCACAGGTGGGGGAGGGGCCCTGGGCCACAGTGGGTGTGGGTCCTATGATTTGGTGAATAAGATCAAGAGTTCCTGAAACACTGAAATAGGGGCTAAGGGCACAGGAAGCTGCAGATGCTGTCTTGCTGCTGGACTAGGGGAGTGTGTGGGGGTTTGGTGAATCCATGGACCCCCAACTAAGTGTCTTCCATGAAGGCCGGATCATTTCACGGACAGAGTTGTCTCCTTAGACAAGTATGGCTCTATCTCACTTTGGAGGCAAGATCTGCTGCGTGGGGGCTCACCCTGGAGAAAAGCTGAACTGTCAGCATCTCAAAATGAAAGGCATTTCTGTAGGACCTCGGTCCTACCCAACACTCACGTTCCTTAGTGGTTTGAACAAACAGGCAAACCAAGGATCAATGAATTAATTGCTTAAGTTAATGAGGGGATAGCCACTGTCTTTCATTCAACTTCAGACTTCTATTTGGGGGGAAAAAGCAATAACATTTTTAAAACAGAAAATTAAATCTGATCTATAGATAGGTCAGAAAAGGAAGAAATCCCATGTCTCTTCTAGTAATTATCACCACGGCTCTGTGTTCGTCAGATGCTGATTAAAAAGCTCGGGCACAGGAAAGTAGTTCCATTCAGAATCACAACCACCCAGAAACTTCACCAACCTCCTTTTGAACTGGATGATCCTGGGGGTTTTTGCACCAACTGTTTTGCCATTTTCAATAGGAGAGCTGCATCTGAGGTCCCTGATCGATCGAGTCAGATTAGAATCCTACATCCCCGCAAGTGTTTGTTCATTTGTTTATCCTTCTTGTTTTGTTTTCTAAGCCAGGTATTCAGGGGTTTAGGTCACGGCACACCTTACTTTACATCCTCATCGACTGGGGGGACCACCCCAACCCTCTGCCTTGCAATGCTTTCCCTTATCATAATCCCCAGCCTCATCACCCCCTCCCCACCTGAGGCCCCTTTCTGATGGATTTTTCAGGAATACCTTCCACTGTCCCCTTTCACAGAATGCAGTGATGATGTTGGGGTATTATTCACCCCACGTCATGTTGTGATTCCGTCTTTATACTCAGGGCTCTGTTCTGAAGAGCTCCCCAGACTCCTATCAGCTCTTTGTATTCATTTCTTCGGCCAGTTTCAACTGATGAGTCCTGGCCCTTCAAACCTGTCCCCACCCAAAAGGCACAGAGAGACCTGCATGCCTGGTCTCGTTAATGGCTGAGGACGCTGAGTTTTTGATGCTATTAAGGTGTCTTCCGTGCAGAGGGAAGACTATGCATGGCTACTTGTTTCGCTTTTGTTCTTTTTAATATTCTACTTACTAAAGTAAACACTGCAAAAACCATATTTTTCCTAAAGCCTTGAAGTTCAACTGGAAATTTTTAATATCCTATTTATAAATCTTGAGTATTTTATAACATTTTAAGAGGAAGTTTTAATAAGTTAGTAAATTAAATTCCTTTAAACATTTCAAAATATGTTCATAAATTTAAGGTATTTGGCTTCTTTTTAAGCAATGTATATGCCTCATTAATATGGAAAGCTCTCTTAAATACTTAAACAGCCCTAGTAAATCTAATAAATAAACTTAGAGAATGCTCAAGTTCTCCTAAATAGTCCAATCTTGTTTATACTTAGGTAAATTATCTTACACTTTTCAACTTATAATTGGGATTCCAAAATTAATTTCCAAATTCCCTGTTTTAGTTGGAATCACAAGGCTAATCTCTTACGTAATGTGACAAATTATCTTAAATCTCAAAGCACTTTGCATACAAAATAATTCCCATTAATATTTACACTGAACACAAAAGTATTAGTAAACAGGCCCGATTTCCTTTATCATCACTATTTTTAATTATTAACCTTTCTGGATTTTACCCTCTCCAGCAAATTGAGCTTACAGTCCCAAACAAATTGAGTTTTGTCATCTCATAATAATTAGGATTTTTCTCCCCAGTGGGCAGAGATTGCTTGTTGACAAAGTTTTTTGACTGGAATAGTAGATCTGGAGCCCTAAAGCACCTGGCTGATTACTCTTACCACCCAGATGGCCTTGTTCAGGACTTTTCCAAGAATATCCATGAAAGTGAGGGTCTCCAAGTCTGCCCCCCATCCAAACAGGGGTCTTCTGTTATTCCATGTGAGTCTGAACACTCCCTCCATGTTGATTCATGATGATGATTGAATTCAACTCATGTATTTAAATAGTCCTCCATCCTGTTCTGCATTATTCTTCTTTATTCTTCCTGCCTGGCAGGGCCAATACTCTTCAATGTTGGGTTGCCTTCCACATGGATTCTGCCGCTTCTCATATTCCTCTATGTTTCATCTCTCCTTAAACGTCAGAGGCAATCCCAAAGACATGTGGGCTTGAAGTTTCTTCCACCCACCTCTACCTCCCCAGGGACCAAGATGCTCTTATGCAATGTCCTCCTTTTAAAATTGTATTTGTTATTCTTTAATGTAGGTGCCACCTCTTGATGGGAAGGGTGTTCAAAGATTTGTGGACACGGCTTCCACCGGCCTAGTTGTGAGCACTGTAGGGGTTCAGAATGAGTGGGCCCAAGATGGGCCACTTTGGCATGTAGATTATTTGAAGTTGAAAACAATCAAGGCCCCAAAGACCTAGGAAGAAATGTTGACCTTTCCCCCTCACTGCCTAAAAGAATTTAGACAGAGAGCCTGCTCCAGAAAGAGAGCTATCACCAATATATCTGGCGTTTAATATGAACTAGGGAGGAACTTAGCAAAGTCTGTTAAAATTCCTCTCTGTTTCATTGTCTCTGAATGGCCCCAAAACATTTATTTACCAAGCATGTAATCTTTCTCATCTTCCTGTAAATTGCTTTCCTTTCTTTTCCTTTGGAGACCCAGACCCCTACTGTCTTCTCCTTAGTTCAGGATGATACCTATAACCCATTTTGCCTGACTGTTTTGGGAACCTCTCATGTACATGGGATTCCTGTAGGTATCTCATTAAATCTGATTTTTTCCTGTTAATCAGTCTCATGTCAATTTAATCCTTAGACTAGACAGAAGAAATCTGAAGGATAGAGAAAAATTTTTCTTCCCCAACACTCTCAATGGTTTCATCTTGTCGTAACTCTAGTACCATATCAAACCAGGAATTGACATAGGTACAACAGGTATATCTCATTACAGTCCATTTCTGTGTTAAATTTTATGTCCTAGAAACATATTCTGTAGTTCTCACTACAAAGGATGCTCTCTGTTGCTCATTCTATCCCCTGCTCCCTGGAATTCCCACCCACCCCAGGCCTATCACTCTCCCTTCACCTGAATCTGCGTCTGAGGACAGCTGTACCCAGCTGAAGGTGGGCGCCTCCTTCACGTTTCCATGGTGCCCTGAGAATATTTTATCCTGTCCTCACACACTGTGTGAGCACTATGTCTCTGTAATGTGGTGTACTGTAATGTAATGTTACTGTAACGTAAGAGCGATATAGGGTAAGAAATGAGTTGGGTCTCATTCACCTCTGAGCCCCTATCTCCTACCCGACATACTATGTGGCATAGAAGAAGCATCTGACAGATCTGTATCTATTTTGAAGAGAGACCACTGGGGTCTTAGATGAAATCACTCAAATCAAAATATCCCCCTTAATAGGCTTCAGAAGAACAACATCCTCAACTAGAGATAGAGCTTGGGAGAAAAAGCTGTGTTCTTGAATAAAATCTCCCACAAATAGCCAGCCTTTCAGCAACTAGTGTGTTTAGGTCAGAGAGACCAAGAAAAAGAATACGTGATTTTACATTTACCAAAAACCAAAGGGGGGTGTGTGTGTTTCACATATCATGGCAATAAGCATTTAGGATTCAGAACTGATTCAGCAGACTACACTAGGCTCTCTTTTCAGATGTGATTAGTTATTCATACCAAGTGATATTTATTCTCTAACTGCCTAGACATTTAGAATGATATTTTTGACAAGTAGAAAAATATGTTCCATGCTTTCCTTCCAAATAGGCAAAATATCAACTTGAAAGAAATTATTTGTTTATAAGACACAAGGGGAGCAGAGAACAGGAATGAGAAGGCTGTGAAGACAGAAATTCCATCTGGCTCTGAAAAGTTACCTGTCTCTTAGTGGCTTAAACAAAGCAAAGAAGGGAGAAGGAAAGCAGGTTGGAAGGAAAGAAGGAAGGAAGGAGGGAAAGAAGGGAGGGAGGGAGAGAGGAGGAAGCTAAGGAAGAAAAATTCTTTGGATGATCTATTAAGGGAATATTTTAGTGCCTTTAGCAGAGAGTAAAGATAAAAGCGACAAATGGCTTTCTCCTGGGTATAGCAATTATATGGAACTATTGTCTTTAATTGGTGCCACTAAAATTAGAAATAGACCAGGAGGGGTTTAGATAAATATGTGGATAATGGCCAAAAAAATTAAATTACTTTAAATTAAACCAAAGGTATTTCATGAGAACTTCTTTAATAATTTTTAGTTCAAGGGTGTTGTTCCAGAGACTCTATATAGCAACCTCTTGCTGGGCCCACACCTGTGACTCTGCCTTATGTCATCAGTGTTCTGAGCTGAGCAGGGCTCCCCCCAGATTCATGCCTCTGGGGATGTCAGAATGGGATCTTGTTGGGAAACAGGGTCTTTGCAGATGCAATTAGTAAACCTGAGGTCATACTGGGTTGGGGGGGTGGTTATATCCAGTGACCGTGGTCCTTGTGAGAACAGGAGAGGACACACAGGTGTAGACCCAGAGGGAGGATGGCCACGTGACAATGGAGGCAGAGACTGGAGGGACGTGGTCCCCAGCCAGGGAACAGCAGGACCACGAGAGGCTGGAAGAGAAGGATTCCTCTCTAGATCTGACAGAGGGAGTGTGGCCCACCAGCGTCTTGATTCTGGACTTCTGGCCTCCAGAACCAGGAGAGAGCACATTTCTGTCACTTTCACGCTCCCAGTTTGTGGTGGCCCCAGGAAGCTAATATGGTCAGATCGAGAAGTTTCTGGAAAACTAGAGGCATTGCTAGAACATTTGAAGTGGGGACATCATATTTAAGTATCAGTTAATATCCAACGTCATGCCATTGGATACTGACTGGAAGGAGAAAATCTCTTTCTTCTCCAAGAACACAGAGGGAGTTGCCCTCTTTCTGCCTGGGAAAGCATTGATCCCCAGAGGGGCGCCTGTGTTCTCAGCATCTTCAACCCCCTTACTCTGGCTCTGCCTGCATCTGCCAGGCTTCTCTTCTCCTGCCCCCAACCACCCTTCCAGCCACGAAAGCCCAGAGCCTGGAGATCCCGAGCCCCCGGGAGGAGCGGTTCCTCCTCGGCCAGCCAGGAGCCTGGTGGGACCAAAGCCACAGCAGCTCACTCCTCCCGGGTTTGTGGGCACACATCTACAGGATGGCTCAAGGTGTGCACGGACCAGGTAGACACAGGTGGGAGGACCACTGAAGCCCAGACATGAGCGAGTCTCTCATTGAAGCCGTAACAGAAAACGGAAGAGCAAAGGAGGGAGAAGGTGCTCGATGAGCTTCCTAGAGCTGCAGGGACAAAGATGGCACAGAACAACAGACATCTGTTCTCTCCCGTGTGGAAAAGCCAGAAGTACAGCATCAAGGCTTCCCCGGGGCCAGGGAAGGAAGAGTCCCAGACTGCTCTGCTAGCTCCTGGGAATTCACTCGCCTGTGATAGCAGAATCCTGTCTTCCCGCGGCACTCCTCCCGGGTGCGCACCTGTCTTTGCATCCCATGTTCCCTTCTTACAAGGACACCGGTCATCCCGGATACGGCCCACCCTAATGACTTCATCTTAACTTGATCATCTACAGTCACCCCCTTCCCAAATCAGGTCACTTTCAGAGGTAATGGGACTCGGACTTCAACATCTTTTTCTGGGAGGCGGGGGTGCCATTCGACCCGTAACAGGCACTAAACTCTACCAGGCATGTATTTCTTTGCAAAGATTTTTCTCTATGTAATCTTGAACATACAGCTTCAGGGCATTAAGTTCAGTTACTTAAATAAAGGATTATGCTAATTAAAATTTTGGAATTTAGGAACACTCTGAAAAGTCTAAATATATGGAATAAGAGGATCTGATTGGATTGAGTTGTTTCAAACCTTGGCTCCACCACTTAAGATTCATGTGGCCTCAGAGAACGCAATCAACCTCAACCTCCCTTCCCTTGCTGGCAAAATGGAGATAAGGGGACTGTTTCATGCAGTTGTTGGAAAGATTAAAAGGAATATTATGTTTAAGACATCTGTGACATGGAAAACCTCCATAAGGCACCTCTTATGGGGTGCAATATATTAATAAAATATTAATAAATAAAAATAAATAAATAAATAAAATATTCCTAATATTTTTGATATTCCTAATAATAATGGAACTAATATTGAGGAAGGCTGGTCCTTCAAGCTCTGTGATGAAGGCATTGATCGCCACCTGGTGGCGGCATGCTATACCATGGATGTTTGTTCTCTCCAAGGTAAACCAGCCTCATCATTGCTTCATCTCCAATTATAAACTGAAAAACGAAAAATGAGAGTCAATTAATCATCCTAGCACTCCACAGTGAAAGTATTTATTTCATGGAGGGAAGGTCTGGATGCTCAGGCTAAGTGCCTAAGCTCAGAAGACCTCAAGGAGAGAATTTGACTTTTTCTTCCCTAAACCATCGCTCCAGATGCCCGTGGGAGGTAAAACCTGGGATAAGTTAGCCTCAGTCTGAATAAATTGCCTTTTCTACCCCTTCTTACTTACAGGGCTTGGAGATATGGTGAATGTTTAACAAATATTTGTTGAGCAAAATAATAAAGGGTTTACTATTAATAATATCAATGCCTTATATTTATTGAGCGCTCAGCGTGTGCCAGATCTGTTATAAGTGGGTTATCCGTATCTGTGGATTCGCTCAGTTGTCACAGGAACTGTGCCATGTAATGAGGAAAGGTACCTGCTCAGAATATTTGTGGAAGCATGGGAGCAAAGAATCAGGACTGAAGAATGAGTCACAAACGGGGTTAGCATGTGCACCGCTGACTTCTTCAGACGCCTAATTACCGCATCGAGAAGGGGATTCCCCTTAAACAGGGACAGCTGGTGAGAATGGCAAACAATTTCTAAACACAATTCAGGAGCAGAGCTTATCAAGCTTGTAGGAGGACATTTACATCCTCGGGTGAATCAGAGATACAAGGTAACACTGTGTCCCACTTACTCCCTGGAAACAGGTAGGTCTCTGACCCCAGCTGCCAAGGAAGGGCATGAGCCCCATGTTGACCAACCTTCTAGTTTTCCAGGAGAACCCCAAAATCTGACTCTCAATCTTTACATTTTCATGATGGTATATTCCCCTCCTTACCCCGCCCCAAGACGAATAAGACACGTCCAGGGGCTGTTTCCATATGGAGCCACGCTCTGTAACCTGTGGCCTAAAAAATGAAATCCCAGATTCTCCTTCTTCAGGCTGACCACGATCTTGCTCCAACTGCCTTCTCCACTCTTCTCTCCTGATGCTCCGACTTTCTGGTGTTGATGGACAGAAATTTCTTCCAAACGTTGAGCTTCCCTTAGGGACACTTACCACTCGTCTCTTTCCTGCAGTTTGACTCTCCCTCCCTGCTATAGCCTTCATGAATTTCCCAAGGATCCTCCAATATTGAGGGTTCCCATCCCACTTCTAGGATACTCCCCCTTATCTGGAGTTGTTCTCTCCCATTTCCTGAAACCAGGAGTCCCAACTAATACCTATTTCCTTTGCATATGCTCCTCCCCGAAAGACATGATATTGTTACTTGCAATTCTGTTTGCAAAAATAAATCTTGTCTTGCACATATACCCCTTTAAATTTGGAGGTAATATAGACTCGTTCTAAAAACCCATTACTGAAGACAAGTGGGAAAATACCCTGTGCAGGACTTCAAGAAAGCCTCCCAAGTCCTGGAGGGAGAAGAGTGCTGGACCTGTTTCCTGTCACCAGTGAAGAAGATCGGGCTCCAACCTTGCCTTTGGACCGATCTGGGAATGTGTGAGACTTTCAGGACGTGGTGTCACTTCTGCCCTTGTGCAGAATAAAAGTGTGTGTGTGTTCCCTACTTTGCCTCTCAGCCCAGCTTCCTTGCTTCTGTTCTTGGCACTGGAAGGTTCTGGTGGGTTTGTCCTGCTTGGACACCCCGAGTGTACCCATACATCAATATCCTGTTGGGCTTCCTTGCTTTGTTCAGCATCCAGAGCATCCAGAACATTTGGCACGTAGAGTGGCTTCTGCGGAGCCCGAGTGCTTGTCAGTACCACGGACGAAGCCCCCTTCTCACCCCTGCAAATGAGGTTTGCTCAAAGAGAAGGCACAAGGAGGGAGCATGTCTGTGAACAGAAAATGAGGCAGGGCAGAGAGAAGAAAAGAGAAAAACAGACGAAAGGAGTGCTATTTTTAAGTAGAACATTCTTTTCTCCTTAGAAACCACGTGTTGAATTGGGACAGAGGCAAATGCATGCTGAAAATGGATTTTTATTGACAGTAAAGTACTTGTAAATGGGAATCTATTTTTGACTAGAGCTAAAAACAAAGTCCTGCTTTGGGGAAATAAGCCATGATTGACATCGTGCTTTGTTTATCTCCTGCACACCATTGTCTCCGGCAGAACAAGAAACATGTTGGTTTTATTTATTTAATCAGGAAATTCTCTCGCTCCTTCCTTTTGCAAGATTCCAGATTCAAACTTTGGCAGCATCCTCTGAACAATTACAGAAATGAGGCACAGTCCCGGCTCTCCAAGCTCTGTCCTGGGTTCATCCAGCAGGTCCACCTTCCCGGACTGTGCCTGGAAGATCATTGTTAACTATTACGAATACTGGTTAAGCTCTTGCCCCTCGCGGGACACGGGGGTACGGTCCAGAGGGGGTAAAGCTCAGATCCTTAGCCTGGAGCTCCAGGTCCATTGGAGTCTGGCTGCCATAGAACCGTTCACCTTTGTTGGGGCCCCGAGGATGTTCCCCTGCTAAGTGGGACTTTCCCTTTTTATCTGCGTTCTCTACAAGTTGAGACAAAAGATTAAAGATAGGAGAAAAAATATTGCCTTAACTACTGACATGTGGAATAATGCAATGTCCTCCCCGCTGCCCAAACATGCCCACATCCTCACACCTGAAACCTGTGAATCAGTTTGGTTCCATGGCAGGTGGGATTTAGTGTTCCCCAAGAGTGATTAAGGCTGCTGGGGAGCTGACTTTACCATAGTGGGATTATCCCAGGTTACCCCAGCTGGGCCCACCAGTGTCCTCAAGTGGAACAGAGAGCCAGAGGATGGGCTACCAGGGAAGCGTACCTGTGGGAGAAAGGCACAGAGGTGAGCAACTTCTGGCTTTGAGATGGAGGAAGGGGAATGAGCAATGTGGGCTACGCTTAGCAGCTGGAGCAGACACCCCAAATCGAGAGCTCGCTTCCCTGTCCCACAACCCCAGCTCCACCTTCCCTGAGGCAGGTGCAGGTCTGTGTCCCCCTGGGGGGACATGGAATGGGTCTGGGGCACACGGGTTATAGCCTCAGCAGGTGCAGGATCAAAGGACAGACTCCAGCCCTCGATCTGGCCAGATCTGTCCTGGATTTTTCCAAAGTGGATGAACCTTCTAGAAGAGCTCCTGCAAGATCTGCTATCCCCCTGCCCTCCCACCCCTAACACTGGTTCCCTTTAATTCTCTAATCAGCACTGTCCAAACGAGAGATAATGCCAGCCACAAATGAATGGTAAATGTCCTAACAACTACATGTAAACTGAGTAAAAAACCAAAAACAGGTGAAAATCGTATATAAATACATATAGTATTCATATATATATATATAATATATATATATATATAGTATTTCACCCAAGATATCCAAAATTTCAACATATACTCAATGCAAAATGAGATATTTCAATACTGATGAGATATTTTACTTTTTTTTTTTTTTACACTAAGTTTTGGAAATCCGAGGGCTCTTTATACTTCTCGCCAGCAGATCTCAGTTCAGACCAGCCACAATTCAAGTAACCACATGTGACTCGTGGCTACTGCATCGCAAGCATGGTCTGCATCTTGTGAAAGTGGATCTCCTGATGTCCGGTTCACATGCTTGACTTGTCCCCCCGCACGGGACACGGACCTCATCTTCTCAGAGTAACGAGTATGAACTTGGATCCATAAGGGTGTGAAGAAGCATCATATCTCTTAATTTTTCTTTATATTGACTTAAATCTGACTCTGAGCCCCCACGATGCCAGATTGTCAGAATATTTACAATCAGCATTACCGGAGCTCCCTTACCCCGAGTTATGCAAAGGTCCCTTGGTCGACTCCAAACTTGACTGCTGGTGAACCCACAAGGCACTCCTCCCCCTGGGTAACCTGGAGATATCTATGGTCTCAGCAACACAGTCATTCAGGTCCGTGGTTTGGCAACCAGAGCACAAGCTGGATTTAGATTCCACTCATCCCTTGAGCTGAGCCCCCTTGTGCAGTGAACAACCTGCACAACTGTATGAGGAAAACTTCTATGCCTACTTGGAGCCAGGTTGAGAGAATAACTGTATACACTCCAGACCCCACCGAATCTCACCTATTGACCCTTCTGATGTCTTGCTCACCCTGAGCAGCAAGCCAAAGGGGGCTCTTCAGTTACACCAAACTGTGCTTATTGCAATCCTCAGGAGATTTTACTGCTGCTACTCTGTGCAGCGCTGAGCCTCCCCTGCGGCTGACATGTCTAGCACAAACCCACACGCTCACATCAGCAGGAAGGATCAGTGACCTTCGTGATCTGGAGCCAGACTGCTGGGCGCTGGGGGTCAGTGGGAGCTAGGAAGCTGACAGCAGGTCTTCTCGCCCGCCCTCTGGGAACTGCAACTGGATAAAAATGGGGTCGTTACAGGAGAGGGGCCTTCACGTAGAGAATCATAGTTCTGTGCCAAATGCAGCCACTCGTGCCTCCCAGGACCGAGAAATGTCCTTGGCTACAGCGCATCATTCCAGCAAGCAGAGAGCAGCATTACCAGGGTTGCTTTTCTTATCTACTCAAATCTTCTGCCTCCTCGTTTTTTCTAAGGGGAATGACACCCTTCTAAGTGGGGGCTATTTGCAATTCTGAGGTTGGCCAAAAGACAGAGCCCTTCAAGGAGCTGATGCAGGGGCGCCTGGGTGGCTTAGTGGGTGAAGTGTCCGCCTTTGGCTCAGGTCATGATCTCGGGGTCCTGGGATCGAGTCCCATCAGGTTCTCTGCTCAGTGGGGACTCTGCTTCTCCTTCTCTCTCTGCTCCCCCCAACATCTCATGTAAATAAATAAAATCTTAAAAAAATATATCTAAAAAAATCTAAATCTAAAAAAAAAAGGAACTCCTGCAGCTAACACCCTGGTTCTGTGTGGGTCAGGGGACAATGACAACCAAGAAACAATGGGTCCTCTTTAAAACACCAGCTGAAATAACAGCCTGCCCTCGACAGGCTCCTCCTCTGCAGGCTGGTTCTTTCCTCATCCCCCCGCTCCCGCCCCTGGTTCCCGAGAGGAGGGTCCTGGGGAGAAAGCCCAGACCCGGGGAGAAAGCTGCCGACCTGCTCACAGTGAGCACGGCTGGGAGGGAGTCCGGGTGACAGGGCAGCAGCCGAAAAGCCCTGGCTGCCTGGTCCCCGAAGGCACAGTGTGGTCCCCCCAGCCGTGCGTCAGGCAATATTAGCCCAAACCCCAGGATCCTGTAAGTCTACTTTAACATATGCAAATTCCTTTCGGAACTTCCTTTATCTCTAAACCCCCAAGATACGTGTTGGCAATCATCCCCCAAGCATATGGCCCACCGATACACAACTGAAGGGTCTCACGACTCAGGTTTTATTAGACGGTAATAAATGACCTTTTCCCAACAATAGCTAGCCCCCTCAAGGTCCTGGAAACCTTGCTTCCAAAATTCCTTAGAGACTTACACTCTCCCTAACCCCCTCCCAACCTGAAAGTATATAATGGACCACTCCTCATGATCCCGGTGCAGCTCTTTCTGCCCATGGGTCCTGTCCCCATGCTTGAATAAAACCACCTTTTTGCACCGAAGACGTCTCAAGATTTCTTTCTTGACCATTTGCTCTGAACCCCAACATTTCACATCTGTAATAGCTTAATGTTTCGTGGTGAACTTCTCTCCATGTTGAGTGTGCCTCCCTACTGTGCACAAGGGCCTTTTGGAGACGGTATCAAGAGTGTACGCTGGAGGCCCTTTGTAAATGGCCCTGTGTGCGATGAAGTCCCAGCTCACCAGTATGCATGGATCCTTGCATAAACCAAGCCCAAAAAAGAATATGAAAAGCGCCATGGCCACACCATCCTTGTCAGGCAATCCTACCTCTTGTTATGAAGGAAGAACAGCACGTGAAGAGCAGGACATTTGTCCCCACCCATCCCCTGTGTCACTGAGCCACAGAACACTCCGTTGTATTTCTTAGGGTCTGTTTTTATCTGAGTGGGATTTCTGAGGCTAAAAAAAATTCAAAAACAAAATCAACAATTCTGAAGAAAACAAAACAAAACAAAACACCCAAACCCATAACTCTCTTCCTCTAAGGTGGGGCAGCGAAGCTTTGCTTCGAATTCATCATTTCCTTGAAGTCATCAGCCCCTAGACTTCTGTTCCCAAATTGGTGGCTGGCAATGCTAAAATTAGAGGCTTCACGCCCATTTTATGTGAGCATCCAAAAAACTTACGGTGCCGATAAAATTATATATATATATTTAACATTCTGTATCAATCACAAAGGGAGTACTTTTTTGAAAAAAATAACTGCTGATTTATCTGCAGTACAATTTCTTGAATCACAGCTTAAGTGTGTGTGTTTTTTGGAAACATTTCCTACCAAGCATGGCCAGGAAGCCTCATGAGGAAGCCGTGTTTCATTTATGAATGTAGTTCCTGGTTTAGCTGAACATGAACCTTAGCACCTGCTCCATGGAAAGTTCACACCTGAAAGAATCCTAGTTCTAGGCAGCATTACTTTCACCCTTATTTGAGAGTGATAGAGGGGTGCCTGGGTGGCTCAGTCAGTTAGGCATCTGCCTTTGGCTTGGGTCAGGATCTTGGGGTCCAGGGATGAAGCCCAGAGTCAGGCTCCCAGCTCAGCGGGGAGTCTGCTTCTCTCTCTCCCTCTGCCTGCCCCCCAGCACCACTTATGCTCTCTCTCTCTCTAATGAATGAATAAATAAAGTCTTTAAAAAAAAAGAGTGATAGAGAACACTTGGATGAAAGACGTTTCTCATGGGAATGTGCAAACAAGGGAATGAGAATCTGGGCTAATTCGTGTTTAAATGACTGCAGATCAACTGAAATTGTTGTCAGGTTGTCTACTGTTAGGTAATGGTCTTGTTTAAAGATTTTATTTATTTATTTGACAGGGAGAGACACAGCGAGAGAGGGAACACGAGCAGGGGGAGTGGGAGAGGGAGAAGCAGGCTTCCCACCGAGCAGGGAGCCCGATATGGGGCTCGATCCCAGGACCCTGAGATCATGACCTGAGCCGAAGGCAGACGCTTAACAACTGAGCCACCCAAGTGCCCCTGTAATGGTCTTGTTTAATAATATCTTATAAACAGCCAATGGATCAATAAATACATGAAAATCGGTCTATGGGATATTTCCTATAGAAACGAAGCAGGTTAAAAGGGTTGAGTGTCCATGACCCGACTTTTGGGAAAGGGTGCATGTGTGAGATTCATCAGGAGTGTTAACAAACCCACCTGAGGTCTGGAGGCTTGTAGACGGTGCCCCCAGGGTAGGGGCCCTGCGCTGTGTCACCCAGGCTGTCCCAGGACCCCTGTCAATACTTTCTGCCATAATCACCACCCAGGGGAAGAGAAGAGGTCCCTCTGCCGACAGCTAGTTGCGAGTTTTCATGCCTCTTTTAGTCATTTAGATGCAGCTGATGTTTTTTAAATTTTGTTTTTCCCAAAAGAACAAAATTTCAGTTCAGCTCTGCCCAAAGCTCCTCGATGATACGGCTGAAAGCTAGGAAGCAGGTTCATGATCTATCCGTCCCGACGGATTCCTATTCAGGAGCACGCCTGGCCTGCAGCAAACAAAGACAGAACCAAATGCAACAGTCCTTCAAATGCCCGACTGAGATGAAAAGGTGGGAGGCACAGGCAAATGCAGTGGGCTGGTCATGAAGAAGACTGATCGGTTGTTCTTCAATGAGTCAGTGAGTTCAGTTTGATTGAGGAGCTTTCTGCGAGCCCTGGGATACACTAGGAGACCCACGCTCTGAGATTCTGCTAGTTAAGGAGTCAGCCTTGCTCGATCGCCAAGCTATTCATTCAGTAGATCCTCCCTGTGCATTGTTGGGGAAATTAAACATTCCCTGCCAATCTGGGAAAAAAATCTCCTCCCCGCAAAAATGTAGACAAGATCGAAATGGTTTTATTACTGAATAAGCATTAAGCCCGACTGGGATGCGCATCACTGACAATCAACTAAAGAGACAGAAAGACAGAAAATCTCTCACTTTTAGGGAGCCGGGCAGTTATGAGCCATTACGTATGTGGTAACTGTCTTTATCCAAAGGAAATGACAACTGGTGTCTTTGCAGGAAGAGCATTCACATTCCAAAGGAATGACTCCTAGAAGGACATTCCTGGGAGGAAAACGCAGCAAGAGACTTGTTTAGAAGATCCGTTTCTATATACCACATCTTCTTTATCCATTTGTCTGTCGATGGAC
>NC_138381.1:79040084-79055424 GCF_054177405.1 Leptonychotes weddellii
TGGGGACCAGCCTAGGGAGGTCTTTTCTGGGTAAGAGCATCCTCTCCTCAATGTGTGCCATTGTGTGTGAGAAAGAATAATTGCAGAGTAAAGACCAACAGCAAAACCAAGATCATCCTGAAAACAAGGTCACATCTAAAATGTAAACCTTGACTCTCAAATTCAAGCATCAAGTTGCTGCAGCAGCCTCACCCCCTTTGTGCTTTCAGGGGAATTCAGAGCCCATGCCTGGCTCCCTCCATCAACCCAGACGGGAAATAAGGACCACGGAGTGTCCGTCTGGGGAGTCCCTCCCAGCTGTGAGAGCAAATTCACCGTTCCTGCCGGACAGGCTGTGCTTCCATCTGGAAACCCAGAGAGGAAAACCTTTAAGTGGTGGTGTTTCCTAGCCTGAGGGCCCTAGACCGTGTCCCCACTAAGTCGGTTTGAGCTTTAACCCCCAGGGCTGAGGTATCAGGAGGCGGGGCCTTGGGGAGAGAATTCGGTCCTGAGGGAGCAGTGGCCCGGCCCCCCGGGGGGGAGAGCCGCTCTCCCTGCAGACACACAGCGAGAAAGGGGCCGCCTGCCACCCGGGCAGAAGGCCCTCCCAGGAACCAAGTTCTCGGACGCCTTGCTCTGGGCCCGTCCCCGGCACTGAGAGCCATGAAGGGGTGAGGTTGGCATTTATGAACTGAAGCCCCTGGCGAATGGTAAGGTAGGGTTTTCAGCTTTACCAGCTTGTAGAATATTAGGTATTTGTAAAGAACCTTCAAAAACTGTCCAGTCACACAGGGACTTGCCACAGCTTCCAGCCCCAGGTTCTGGGACGCTCGGTACCCGACAGGATAAATGGGTAAATGATCCTACAATTTGTGCCCTGATTTCCCCGACCACCGTGCACTATTTGCGGCTGAATCCTCTTCCCCTGGGTGGATGGACTAGGTTTGGCTTATCCATTCCTCTCCTGATGGGCACTGGAGGTCTTTCTCCCCTGTGGCCACTGTGAATAGTGCTGCTCTGGACGTTCACGTACAAGTCTGCATCCTTCAGTTCTTGGCAGCATAGAATTCCCCCCCCCCCCCCCAGCAGCATTGCTGGCATCTCGTGTTTCCATTACTGAAGAACCCACCCAGGATTCTCTGGCTCCTATAAACTGATCTCTTTCCTGAGTCAGAAAATAATCAGGTGGAGGGCCAGCTGCGAGGCGCCCACCCAGTCTCCCGCTGCAGGGGGAAAGCCTCAAAGTACACATTTGAGTCGAGTTCACACTCCAATAGACAGTTAAAGGACTAATGACCCAGGACACAGTAAGCTTCTGTCCAACATGCTGCAGCCCAGAGAGTAGTTTGATGGGGAAAGAGGCAAAGCCTAGAGCCTGAGCTGGACAATAAGCCCCTTGGAGTAAGAATCCACACCTGCCCTTTGAGCACTGTGTCCCCAGCATGGTCCTGGCACCCATGGTGTGCATGGTGATACCCACTAGGAGTTCGGGCACGATGCTGCAGAACTTAGGGAGGGTCGTCAGCACCTAACAAGGAGCTTGGGAAATATTTCCTGTTTACAAGCCCAGAAGGAATTGGCCAAGGAAAGGGATGGGGGCCTGATCTTCCAGGCGGAAACGGCAGGAATATGCACCATGTCCCCGCATTCAGGGGACAGTAGTGGTATGTCCTAAAGAGCGCATAGAACAGTTTACAATTATGGGACAAGAGGCAGATATGCTAAAGTAGCAACCTGGAAAGCAGGTATGAACACCTGCCTTTCACAGATCTAGGAATCAGGGTTCAGAGTAGTTCTCTCCCTGTCCTGTGCAGAAGCTGAATTCAAGGCAGGAGATGGACTTTTGTCCCCTTGCTCCTGCTGCTTCCTCGAGCACTGTCCCCACACTGCATCTTCCTGGGACTGGGCAGAGCATTGCATCCAGGAGAATGTGAAATGCAAGGTAAACAGGGACTATGCCCCCTATGAGGATGAGGCCCTTGCATTTTTCACTCTGCATGTCTTCAGTGGGGCCTTTTCCCTGCCTAGGAGAGATCCGGAGCCCTGGTAGACGCCATGGGTACCAGTCAGGGTTCGGAGCTATAACTGCGCCTCAGCAGAGAGCTGACCTCCCTGAAGAACAAGAAATTCTGCCTGTGAACAGCTGTTGCACTTCAGGCCCTTCCCGGCATCCTGCCCCTGGACATCACACAGACCTGCCACATCCCACCATCATCATGCTAGCTCATTCCTTGCCCAAAGTATCCTAACATGGCTCCTTAGGTTTCTGTTTTTCCAATTGAACCCTAATACACTGAGAACAAATTCATCAAAGTGCCACTGGGGACCTCATGGAACATCCATCATGGATGCATGGAATGCTAGAGGGTCCCTAGTGGCCCCATGCCACCTCTGATAGGCAGCCTCATTGGCACCAGTGCCCTCTGCCCAGGGAGCCAGCCCCACACACTGAAGGACCTGCAACAGTCACAGCTGGACCTCCTAGCCTGCTGCACTGGAGGCCTGCCCACCAACCAGCTTCCCTGCAGCTGTGGCAGCCAGGTCGAGGGACAGACCCCCAGGCCCATGCATCTGCAGCAATCATGGCCCAACCACAATAGGAGGGTGCATGAAAGCCATACAGGGGACACCCCTGGAGCCCCGGGCATGGGAGACTGGGGGGGGGGGGTGTTGTACTCCTAGGGCCTCCCAGGACACCTTCTGCATAAACCCACTTTTTCAAGACCTGGGAATGTAACAATGCACAAAAACAAAGGAATATGTTCCAAAAGATGACGAAACTTCAAAAAAAGAACAATCTACCCAATGAAGAGTTCAAAATAATGGTCATGAAAACCTCACTGAACTCAGAATAAACAAGAACAAAGACTATAAAGAACCAATCAGAGCTGAAGAATATAACTGAAATGAAAACTAGAGGGAATCAACAGATGAGATGATGCAGAAGAATAAATCAGTGATCTGGAAGACAGGCTTGTGGAAATCACCCAACTGGAACAGTAAAAAGGAAAATAAAGCATAATAGTTCAGGGAGCATTGAGACCACCTCAACTGTACTAACATGTATATTAGGGAGCCCACAACGAAAAGAGAAAAAGGCCCAGAAAACCTATTTGAAGAAATTATGGCTGAAAACTCCCCTAAACTGGTGAAGAAACAGACCTCCACATCCCTAAGCAAAGAGTCTGAAATTAGGTGAACCCGAAAGAGCCCACACTGAGACACTCTAATCAAAATGTCAACAGTTAAAGAGAATCTGAAAAGGAGCAAGAGAAAAACAAGTTACATACAAGGGAATGCCCATAAGACCATCAGCTGATTTTTTTTGGCAGAAACTTGGGTGGTAGGATATATTCAAAATGTTGAAAGGAAAACCCCCCAATGAAGAATACTTTACCCAGCAAAGTTATCATTCAGTATTGAGAGGAGACCAGGCAAAGCTAAAGGAGTTCAGCACCACTTCAGCAGCCCTGCAAGTGTTAAAGGGACTATAAATGGAGAAACCAAAGGTCATAACTAAGTATTATGAAAGAAAAAATTCTCACTGTTGAAAGTAAACATAGTGAAGGTAGTGAATCAATGACCAAGTACACCGCTAGTAGGAAGGTTAAAGACGAATATAGTAAAGTCATCTAGACCTACAACAATCAGTCAAGGGATTCATAAAGATGCAAAATAGGTCAACAAATGGGGTGTTGTGGGAGGAGTAAACATGCAGTGCTTCAACTTAAGTGACTGTTAACTTAAAATAGACTTCTGTATACACAGGATATTATAGGTGGACCTCATGGTAACCACCAAACAAACACCTGTAATAAATACACATGCAAAAAATAAGGAATCCAAGCCTAACAAAAAAGTCATTAAATCACAAGGAAAAGGGAACAAGGAACTACAAATCCAGAAAATTTTAAAAAAGGCAACAAATACATATCCATTATTACTTTAAATGTAAATGGACTAAATGCTCCAAAAGACACAGGGTGGCTGGATGGATAAAACCAGATCTAGATGCTGCCTACTAGAGACGCATTCATGTGAAGATGGACAGTGAAGGGTTGGAAAAAGATTTCATACAGATGGAAACAAAAAGCTGGGGTAGCAAATCTGTATCACACAAAACAGACTTGAAACAAAGACTAGGAGGAGGCTGGGAAGACGGCAGAGCAGGAGGACCCTAAGCTCACCTTGCCCCACGGATACAATGAGGTAACACCTCTATCTGTGTAACACAAACAACAATCCCAAGACTGGCAGAACAAACTCCATGAATAAATGCAGAGAAGAGGCCACATCGAAGGTAGAAAGGGTAAAGATGCAGTTTGGGAGTAAAATGGACTGTGCTACCCACAGTAGGGACAGAGGGAACCAGCGGCATGGAAAAGGGCAAAGAACACACTAGCACACTGGGAAGCCCACATCTCAGAACATTCGGCTTTGAAAGTGAGAGAGGCCAAGTTTCCTAAGCTCTTACGACCCATTGGACTTGAAGCCCGGAATTTAAAAATCAGTGGGCTCAGCTCTGGAAGAGGATGGAGGGTGTTAAAAAGCTGAGTCCCCGCCCTTCAGAAGAAAGACAATATGACCAAACAGCCCAGGCAGATACGGTGCAGAAGCAGCAGTTTGAAAAAGACCAGGGGCAGACAGGAGGTAGAGTTATGTACTCATCTCAGAGCATGGGCTGGAGAGACAGGGATCATGAAGAAACCCCTCCAGGAATAAAGGAGCCAGCAGGTGCCATTGCCCTTCCCCACCCCCCAGCATAAACACGACCACCTCCAGGGATCAGCACAGTGCCCACTCTATATCTCACTTGGCTCACACCAGGCCCTGTCCCCCATACTCAGGGGATCTCCCCTTCCCAGTCACCCTTGCCTCAGTCCCAGCACTGTGGGCCCCGTCCCCAGAAGGCCAGTGCAAATCTAACCAACACCTCATCTCCAAGCCATGCATTTTTCAGAGCCTCAGTCTGGGGGTGGCAGTGACGGGTCTCATGTCACAGGCAGAGCAATACACACCTTGTTAAAATGCACCCACCAGTCCAGGGACCAAACACTGCCCATAACAGGCAAAGGAAGCCTCTGCAGACAACTCGACTGAAGGAAAAGAGCAGCCAGGACTCAACAAGAGGGCACACAACCTGCTCGCCTAAAGTGCCATGTCTGGCAAGCAGGGGACATGGCACTATAGGACCTCTTCTCCACCCGGCCATTACCTTCAATCATAGAACATGTAGCTGAGTTTCCAGACACAGGAACAGAGTTAGGCAAAATGAGGAGACAGAGGAATACCTGCCAAATGAAAGAACAGGACCAGACCACAGCAAGAGACCTAAGTGAAATGGGTAGACCTGATAGCAGACATAAGTAATGATGATAGAGACACTCACTGGACTGAAGACTGGAGAAATCAGTGAGACCCTGAACAAAGAGATAAAGAACCAGAGATGAAGAACACAATAAATGAAATTAAAAATACACTTGATGGAATACATAGGCTAGAGGAAGCAGAGGAATGAATTAATGACCTGGAGGACAGAATGGAAATTGAGCAAACTGAGCAAATCTAAGAAAAACATGCAAATTGAGAATCATCTTAGGGACCTCAGTGACTCCATCAAGCATGGTAACATTCACATTACACTTAAGAAAAATCATTCACTGTGATCAAGTGGGATTTATTCCTGGAATGCAAGTGTGGTTGAATATTGGCAAAGCAGTCAACATGATACCTCACATCAATAAGAGAAAGGATAAAAACATATGATCGTTTCAATAAGTGAAGAAAAAGCATTTGACAAAGTACGATGTCCAATCTGATTAAAAAACAAAAAACCCTCAACAAAGTCATTTTAGAGAGAACATGCCTCAACATAATAAAGGCCTTATTTGAAAAACCAACAGCTAACATCATGCCCACAGGGAAAAAATTGAGAACTTTCCCCCTAAGACAATAAGGTCCAATCTCCCCACTTTTATTCAATATAGTACTGAAAGTCCTAGCCACAGCCATCAGACAAGAAGTAAAAGTCATCCAAATTGGTAAAGTAGTAGTAAAACTTTCACTATTCACAGACAACATACTATATATAGAAAACCCTAAAGACCACCAAAAAAAAAAAAAAAACCTACTAGAATGGATAATTCCGTTAAGTAGCAGGATACAAAAATCAATATACAGAAATCTGTTGCATTCCTATACACTAATAATGTAGCAGAAAAATTCACAAAATGATCCCATTTACAATTGCAGCAAAAACAGTATCTAGGAATAAACCTAACCAAAGAGAAAGACCTATACCCTGGAAACTATAAACACTAATGAAGGAGATCAAAGTTAACACAAAGAGATGGGAAGATATTCAATACTCATGAGAATTGAAAGAATATTGCTAAAATGTCTACAATGCCTAAAGCAGTCTTACACTTTTAGAGCAATCCCTATCAAGATACCAACAGCATTTTCATACGACTAGAAAAATCCTAAAATTTTTATGGAACCAGAAAAAAAAAAAAAAAAACCACCCAAACTTGATAGACAAAGCAATCTTAAAGAAAAAACTAGAGGTATCACAATTACAGATTTCAAGTTATATTACAAAGTGGTAGTAATTAAAACAGTTTGGTACTGGCACAAAAACAGATATGTAGGTCAGTGTAACAGAATTGAGAGTCCAGAATTAAACCAAAAATTACATGCTCAACTGATCTTCGAAAAGTGATAAACAACTGGAACAAGATGATCTCTTGCACAAATGGTGTTGGGAAATGGTCTGCTACATTCAAAAGAATGAAACTGGGCCACTTTCTTACACTATACATAAATACAACTTCAAAATGGATTAAAGACCTAAATATGAGACCTGAAACCATAAATATCCTTAAGTAAGCACAGGCAGTAGGTAATCTCGGACATTGGCCCTAGCAACATTTTTCTAGGTATATACCCTGAGGCAAGGGAAACAAAAGCAAAAATAAACTATTGGAACTACATCAAAATAAAAAATTTCTGCACAGCAAAGAAAACAAGCAACAAAAGTAAAAGACAACCAATTGAAAGGAAGATATTTGCAAATGGCATATCCAATAAAGAGATAGTATCATTCATTTTATACATATTTATACTTATATATTATACAAGTCAACTCAAAAATAATCCAATTTAAAAATAAGACATGGACATTTCTCCAAAAACATCCAGATGGCCAACAGACACATGAAAGTTGCTCAACATCACTAATCATGAGGGAAATGCAAATGAAAAACCACAATGAGGTATCACCTCACACCTGTCAGAACGGCTAAAATCAAAACTACAAACAACTACTGCTGGAGAGGATGTGGGGAAGAGGAGCCCTCTAGCACTGTTGGTGGGAATGCAAATTGATGTAGCCACTGTAGAAAACAATATGGAGTTTCCTCAAAAATAGTACTACCGTATGATCCAATAATCACAGGACTGGGTATGTACCTGAAAAAGACAAAGATGCTAATATCAAGGGATACATGCACCCTTATGTTTATTGCAACATTATTTATAATAGCCAAATCATGGAAACAGCCCAAGTGTCCATTGATAGATGAATGGATAAAGAAAATGTGGTATATACACAATGGAATATTATTTAGCCGTAAAAAGAATAAGATGTTGCCATTTGCAACATGGATAGAGCCAGAGAGTATAAACCTAAGTCAGAAAAAGACCAATACTGAAATGGATGCCTTCCTGGAAACCTGTAAACTACCAAGACTGAAACAGGAAGAAATTGACAATCTGAATAGACCAATAACCAGTAACAAAATTGAAGCAGTGATCAAAAACCTCCCAAAAAAACAAGGGTCCAGGGCCTGATGGATTCCCAGGGGAATTCTACCAAACATTTAAAGAATACCTATTCTCCTGAAACAGAAGGAAAACTTCCAAACTCATTCTATGAGGCCAGCATTACCTTGATCCCAAAACCAGGCAAAGACCCCATCAAAAAGGAGAATTACAGACCAATATCCCTGATGGACATGGATGTAAAAATTCTCAACAAGATCCTAGCCAATACCAACACTACATAAAAAGGATCATCTTCACAACCAGGTGGGATTTATTCCTGGGATGCAAGAGTGGTTCAACATTCGCAAAATCAATGTGATACAACACATTAATAAAAGAACCTTTTATGGTGATCCTTTCAATTGATGCAGAAAAAACATTTGACAAAATAAGGCATCCTTTCCTGATTAAAACTCTTCAGAGTGTAGGTATAGAGGGAATATTGCTCAAATTCATAAAAAACATCTATGAAAAGCCCACAGCGAATATCATTCTCAACAGGGAAAAGGTGAGAATTTTTCCCCTTAAGATCAGGAACACTACAAGGATGCCCACTCTCGCCACTATTGTTCAACATAGTACTAGAAGTCCTAGCATCAGCAATCAGACAACAAAAAGTATTCAAATTGGCAAAGAAGTCATTAAACTCTCTTCACAGATGACATGACACTTTATGTGGAAAACCCAAAAGACTCCACCCCCAAATTACTAGAACTCATACAGCAATTCAGTAATGTGGCAGGATACAAAAATCAATGCACAGAAATCAGCTGCTTTCTTATACACTAACAATGCAACTGTAGAAAGAGAAATTAGAGAAACGATTCCATTTACGATAGCACCAAAAACCATAAGATACCTCGGAATAAACCTAACCAAAGAGGTGAAGGATCTATACTCTAGGAACTACAGAACACTCATGAAAATAACTGAAGACACAAAAAGATGGAAAAACATTCCATGCTCATGGATTGGAAGAACGTTGTTAAAATGTCTATGCTGCCCGGAGCAATCTATACTTTCAACACCATCCCGATCAAAATATCAATGGCATTTTTCACAGAACTGGAACAATCCTAAAATGTGTATGTAACCAGGAAAGAGCCCGAATCACCAAGGAAATGTTGAAAAAGAAAAACAAAGCTGGGGGCATCACATTGCCTGATTTCAAGCTATCTTACAAAGCTGTGATCACCAAGACAGCATGGTATTGGCACAAAAACAGACACATAGATCAATGGAACAGAATAGAGAGAGACCAGATATGGACCCTCAACTCTATGGTCAACTAATCTTCGACAAAGCAGGAAAAAATATGCAATGGAAAAAAAGACAGTCTCTTCAATAAATGATGCTGGGAAAATTGGATAGCTATATACAGAAAAATGAAACTCGACCCTTCTCTTACACCATACACAAAGAAACTCTAAATGGATAAAAGACCTCATGTGAGAGAGGAATCCATCAAAATCCTAAAGGAGAACATAGGCAGCAACCTCTTCAACATTGGCCGCAGCAATTTCTTTCAAGACAGGTCTCCAAAGGCAAAGGAAACAAAAGCGAAGATGAACTTTTGGGACTTCATCAAGATCAAAAGCTTCTGCACAGCAAAGGAAACAGTCAACAAAACAAACAGGCAACCCACAGAATGGGAGAAGATATTTGCAAATGACACTACAGATAAAGGGCTGGTATCCAAGATCTATAAAGAACTTCTCAAACACCCAAACAACAAATAATCAAGTCAAAAAAAATGGGCAGAAGACATGGACACTTCTCCAAAGACATACAAATGGCTGACACATGAAAAAATGTTCATCATTAGCCATCAGGGAAATTCAAATCAAAACCACCAGTTAGAATGGCAAAAATGGATAGGGAAAGAAACAACAAATGTTGGAGAGGTTGTGGAGAAAGGGGAACCCTCTTACACTGTTGGTGGGAATGCAAGTTGGTACAGCCACTTTGGAAAACAGTATGGAGGTTCCTCAAAAATTTAAAAATAGAGCTACCCTATGACCCAGTACTACTGGGTATTTATCCCAAAGATACAGATGTAGTGAAAAGAAGGGGCATATGCACCCCAATGTTCACAGCAGCAATGTCCACAATAGCCAAACTGTGGAAAGAGCCAAGATGCCCTTCAACAGATGAATGGATAAAGATGTGGTCCATTTATACAATGGAATATTACTCAGCCATCAGAAAGGATGAATACCCATCATTTGCATCAACATGGATGGAACTGGAGGGCATTATGCTAAGTGAAATAAGTTAAGCAGATTAAGACAATTATCATATGGTTTCACTTATTTGTGGAACATAAGGAATAGCATGGAGGACATTAAGAGGACGAAGGGAAAGATGAAGGGGGGGCGGAATCTGAGGGGGAGACGAACCATGAGAGACTATGGACTCCGGGAAACAATCTGAGGGTTTCAGAAGGGAGGGGGGATGGGAGGATGGGGTAGCCCGGTGATGGGTATTAAGGAGGGCACGTATTGCAATGAGCACTGGGTATTTATATGCAAACAATGAATTTTGGAACACTACATCAAAAACTAATGAGGTACTGTTAAAAAAAAAAAAAACTATACAAAATTCAAACTAAGTTTTAATTCAAATGGCACCTCTTTCTCAAAGCATCAGCTAATCTTTCTAGTCAGACAGTCTTCCTCTTGTTTCAAACTCCAGGTATCATTTGGCTGTTTTTATGCCGCTTGTCATTATCATTGTATTATAGTGATTTGTGGGTTTTTTCTGACTTCATCCTATCCCTAAACTTGCCTATTTAACCCCAAAGGACAGGAATCATTCTTCCTCATATCTTTCAGTGTTGCACAGTACCTACTATATACTTAAATGTTTTTTGCTTAAATGGATGAAAGAATAAGTATTCCAGTTTAAACAAAATAAAGGTAAAACAAAACAAAGGAAAAAAGAAATACCATATGATTTCACTCATATGTGGAATTTAAGAGGGGGAAAAAAAAAAACGAGCAAAAGAAAAAAAAGAGAAACCAAGAAACAGACTCAACTATAAAGAACAAACATGGTTACCAGAGGGGGGCGGATGGGAGAAATAGGGGAGAGAGATTAAAAAGTACACTTAGCATGATGAAAAAAAATGATTAAAAAATTAAGGTTAATATCCCTGATAAATATAGATGCAAGCATTCTCAAAATATTAATTGGCAAACTGAATTCAACAATATATAAAAAGACCATACACCATGATCAAGTGGGATTTATTCCAGGGATGCAAGGATGGTCCAGGATCTGTCAATCAAGGTGATACATCACATTAACAAAAAGATGAAAGCATATTATAATGGCAGGAAAAATATTTAACAAAATTCAACATCCACTTAAAACAACTCTCAAAGTCAATATAGAAGAAATATAACAATATAATAAAAGGGCATATAGGACAAACCCGCAGCTAACTTCATCCTCAACAATGAAAAGCTGAAAGTTCTTCCTCCATATAAGGAGGATGCCTACTCTCACCACTTTTATTCCACATGGTGTTGGATGTCCTAGCCACAGCCATCAAAAAGCATCGAAATTGGAAAGGTGAAACCATCACTACCTTCAAACAATGTGATACTATATAGAAAACCCTAGGACTCCACCAAATTGCTGCTAGAACAAAGGAATGAATTCAGTAAAGTTGCAGGATACAAAATGTAGGTAAGCCTGTTGCATTTCTATGCCCTGATAATGAAATATCAAAAAGAGAAATTAAGAAAACCCCATTAATTACATTGAAAATAGAATACGTAGAAATAGATTTAACTGAGCTAAAAGACCTAGCCACTGGAAACCGTAAGACATGGATAAAAGAAACTGAATACGACACAAATAAATGGAAAGGTTAACACATGCTCAGTGGGTTGGAAGAATTTTGTTAAAATACCCAAACTACTCAAAGCAATCTAGAGTCCATGCAATCCCCATCAAAATGTCGATGGTCTTTTTTCATAGAAGTAGAACAGCGAATCCTAAAGGAATCCTACAATTTTCAAAACAAAAGACCCCAAATAGCCACGGCAATTTTAAGAAAAAGCTAGAGGTATCTTACTCCCTGATTTCAAAGTATACTACAAAACTATTGCAGTCAGAGTAGTGTGAGATGGTCACAAAAACAGACGTAGATCAAAGGAACAATGACCCTCTGTGTTATTTTTTATATTCCACATACAAGTGAAAGCATATAACTGCCCTTCTCTGACTTCACTTATTTTTTTGAATCTGTCTCCTCAGACAAGAGCAATAAAAGGAAAAATAAATGGGACTCCACACAGAAAAGCTTTTGCACATTGAATGAAATGAAACCATCACAAAAAAATAAGCAGCTTCTAGAATGGGAGAAGATATTTTCAAATGATACATCCCATAAGGGATTGGTATCCAAAATACGTAAAGTATTCCTAACAACTCAGTATTTAAAAAATCCAATTACAAATAGTTCAGAGGACAATAGGGGAAGGGAGGGAAAACTGAAGAGAAAGAAATAAGAGAGGGAGACAAACCATATGAGACTCTTGACTCCAGGAAACAAACTGAGGGTGGTGGAAAGGGATGTGGGTGGGGGCAATGAGGCGGGCACGTGATGTGATGAGCACCCGGCGTTATATGCAACTAATGAATCATTGAACATTGTATCAAAAACTAAAGATATACTACATGTTGGCTAATTGAATTTAAATAGCAAAAAAAATAAAACGAGCAGAGGACCTGGACAGACATTTCTCCAAAGACGATATACAGAGGGTGGACACATGAAGAAAGGCTCAATATCCCCAATCATGAGGAAAAAGTAAATCAGAAACCTCAATAAGATTACCTCACACCTGTCAACAGTTATTATCAAAAAGAAACAGTTTCACTAACGATGTAGAATAAAGAAAATCACTATGCACTGTGGGTGGGGAAATGCAAAATGGTGCAGCCACTGTGGAAAACAGGATAGAGATTCCTGAGAAATTTGAAGAGAGAACTACCATATGATCCAGCAATTTCTTCTGGGTATTTATCCAAAGAAAACACTAAATCAAAAAGATGTATGCACCCCTATGTTTGCTATAGCATTATGTACAAAAGCCAAGACACGGAGCAGCCCTTCAGTAGATGAACGGGTAGGGATGCATGTCCATACACAATCGCACACATACACATGTTATGCAGTATTACTCAGCCATGGGATAGGATGAAATCCTGCCATTTGTGGCAATACAGATGGACCTAAAGGTGTTACGTTTGGTGGAAGAGTCAGAGAAAGACCAACTGTATGCTCTCACTTATGTGTGGAATCTAAAAAACCAACCAACCAAAACAGGGACAGATACAGAGAACCACCCTTTGCCAAAGGGGAGGGGGTGGGCGGTGGGGAGACAGGAGGCATGGGTGAAGGTGATCAAGAGACACTGGGGCGCAAGGCATATAGCATAACGTAGTCAATGTTGTAACTTCATACGATGACAGTCGGTAGCTAGGTTTATTGTGATTGCTTCTAATGTATTTTAAATGTTGAGTCATGATGTTGTACACTTGAAACTAATATGGAACACCAACTACACTTCAACGTTTAAAGCAACCGGAGGAAGAAAAAGGAAGAAATGAAACCCCAGTCTTGCCAAAGAACAGGCCCCGCAAAGACTCCAGTGGACTCCCTGCCTGGCTAGCCTCTGTCTTGAGCCACAGAAGCCACAGAGACTGAACACAGGACTCTGCTCCTCGAGTTGTCCCTCCACCACCCTGGGAAATGGATGTACCCAGTGCCCTTGCCCTGACCTGTGGCAGATCTACGGCCTCAGAGCTGCTTTGCATGAGGATCCCCACCAGCAGGGTGTCCTTGAAGGAAGGAGCGGAGGTCACAGGCTCATATGTCAGCTGCAAGGGAGTCAGAGAAAGTAGCTGGCCTTGTCAGCTTTTATGGTGAAGGACAGGGACTCACAAGAAGGTTCTGCAGGTAAAGAGTTCTCCAAATAGAGGAGAACTCCATGTTTGGGGGGGGGGGGCAGTCACACTCCATCACATCCTGCGAGCTATGAACGCTTATCAGCCACAAACCCAGGACAGGTCCCTCCTGCAGGTGCAAAATGCAGGATTGCTCTAAATTGGTCGTGCTAACCCCCTTTCTCTCTGCCCCTACTCGGTCATGGAGTGGGGGGAACGTGGCACTTGCTGGGGGTTTCTAAGGGATTGTGGGAAGCAGCTTTCTTTCCCGCCCGACCCTTCCCCACCTGCTCGGGATGCTGCAGTGGAAGGACAGGAGGCTGGGGGACCTGCAGACATTCACACCCAGAGAGGAAAGCCAGGGGAGCCAGGAACACAGGGAACCATGGTCAGGACAGCACAGAGCTTCTGACCCCTAGCTCTGCTCCCCTCCACACGTACGGACTGAAGCCGTTAGTTGGGTATTTTGCCAGACTGATATGCAACTACATGGACTATGTGGTCTGGCCTTAGAGGACACAGGACTGATCTATGCCTCTGCAGCGACCAGCCTGGATGCCAGGACTCGCTCAGCAATGACCAGCTGCCCTTGCTACGGCCCTGCCTTTGGATTCAGGACCAGAGAAGCCTGTTATGTGCCCCACGGCCGTCAGCCAGGACGGCCCCTTCTTGTTAACTGGCCTCCCGCTTCCCCTCACCAACTACCTCCCACCGAGCTGACCTGAGGCTTCCCGGTCTGCGCTGTGAGCCCCCACCCCTCTGCCTGTGTGTCTTTACCAAACTCGAGGGAGGATGACAGACTCCCCTGGGGTAGCAAACTCTGAAGGCCTGTTCTCACCTGGGTGACCATTAGACATCTGTACTTTCTGCAGAAGACATCCCAGGGGGATACACCTTCCCTCCACTAAAGACACACACGCGCTGCAGATCGCGCTCCCCGGTTTATATTCGTCACCTGGTCCTTCCGCCGGGAGACACTCACAAGGGCACGAACAATCGTGAGCCGAGTGATTTAACGCCCACCCTTCTCCCTTGCTTCCAGGAGGCCCACCAAGCACTGCGCCGACCCTGTTCATCCCCATAGGGCAGGCCCCTAACGTGGCCTCTGACAGACAACAGTCCAAAGATATTAGCCCCATGTGAGATGAACAAGGGAGCTAAAGGTTTCATTTTCTACTACAAATGGAGCATGGTCCCTAAACCCCAGTGTGTGCTACACTGACACACAAACCCATAAACGCCTTCTCAGGGAACAAACCAGGCGGGTTACTTCTGAGAACTGAACTTTCAAAACAGCAGAAGTCTCTGCCCAGATTTCTCCAAACCTCTGATGCTTAAGCAACAAATGGCCAGTGCAGGCCACAGAGTCGCTCATACGTGATGGATCGTGTGGGTTTGGGGGCGAACAGGTGACAAATGCTGGGGCAGAAACAGGCTGCAGGGTGGGCAGTGGTGTCCACTGGCCGACCAGCCATGGGGTCTGCACCCACAGTCCCAGCCAGTCCTGGGCTGGACTGCACCGGGTACCTGGGCCTTCTCCTAAACTCGGGATCGACACCGTCAGCTCCTCAGAGCT